>NW_027192146.1:589460-616996 GCF_041956525.1 Rhizomucor pusillus | reverse complement strand
ATATTGGATCAAAGAATAGAACAAGAGCAGTGCAAAAGATGAAGAAAGCGAATGGCATCGAGCAAATTGAATCAAGATTTCCGACTTGCAAACTGCCAGCGTCATTATTTATAATGAATACGTTGCATATACTTTTCAGCACATGGATATATTATTTGCATTTTATTCAAGTCAACATGCTAAAACAAGATTTCAAAATCTGCAAGGAAGACAAAGAGTCAAGAAGAATTAGCGAACATCATCATTAATGGTGGAAAAAACTACAATGCTGAAGAACGAAAAAACAGATCAAAAAACCGCGCAAAAAAAAAATCGACAAAAACGAAAAAATACAAGCAATACATGCATTTTAATCAATTCATCACAATTTATAGGATACCATGCCAGCCTATATCCGCGGTCCGTAGCACCTTGCTTGAAGAAAACAGACCTCACAAAGAGAAGAAAAGGCAAAAAGTAAAAGGAGTCTCAACAGCAAAGGACAAAATGCCGCTGATTGCGTTTGGAGACGGTATGTTCGGAAAAGATGGAGTTAAAATCAAAGGACATGAAAGCGGAATTGTCGGCATCCTATACAGAATGCTTAAACGGCGCGAGGCGCGAGGAGAGGCAGTTATTGTGACCATTGACGAGTACAGTAGCTCTCAAGTAAGGAACGACTAGCAAGTTACTAGTGACGAAAGCTAATATCAATAGACCTAGGTTTGTCATTCCTGTTTGGCGAGGAGCCTCCGCAATGTTACTGCTGAGGATAACATCTCTCACCATGGCATCCTTGACTGTCAAAACTGCAGCATGCTGTGGAACAGAGATGTAAATGCCTCTAAGAATATGTATTATATCGCTTCAAGAGTCTGGCAAGGACTTGGCTTCCCAGAACCATTGGTCAGACCAACTTCAAATCAACCCACAACTGCGAATGTGGGACCCGAAAGGATTTAGGTTTTTACGGTAAGCCTTGCAGTTCATCCTGGATTCTGAATATTATTGAGGTACTAATATTGAGACTGCTTCTCTTTAGATGACTCGGTAAGTAAAAGAGGATACAAGCCCATAATACCTGGATTCTTTACTGATTGACCCGGTTGGCATTGTTTGGAGCAACTGCACTACATGGCAAATTTGAACCAATATGGTAAGTTTTCGTCGTCCTTAGATCGACAAGAATATTTATTAATTTGGTTCCAAAGATTTAAATTTGTCTTGATTGTCGTGCAATTTGATGCTCCAAACGCCAACTGATTTTTAAATATCAGTGAACAGAGGCCGGATCTGAGTAGCTGGTTCCCAAGCTTGTTTGATTCCCGCAGAAGATAAAAGACCCGAATCCCACAAGGGTCTGACCCAAACCAAACCTTTTCTTCCGTTAGCAAACACAATGTCAACTGCTAATCAGGTCAGTAAATCTGGATTCTGAACGCGATTCTCGCAATGCTGACTGAATACTACGCCTCAAACCTATATAGGTTATCAAGTGTCGCGCAGCTGTCGCCTGGGAAGCTGGAAAACCTCTTTGTAAGTTTACTTCAAACCTCGAGAAGACGCGGTACCAAATACTCAACAACGCGGACATCGTTTCTTTCTAACAGCTATTGAAGAAATTGAAGTTGCACCTCCCAAAGCCCACGAAGTTCGTATTAAGATTTTGTATACCGGCGTGTAAGTACAAAGATTCTGTGGATTGACGCGTTCTCTAAAGTTTTGCATTTTAAATACTTAGCTGCCACACTGATGCCTATACTCTGTCTGGACGCGGTAAGCGACTATTCACATTTACATCTACGAAGTCGATAAATGCTAATTGATTATAATACAGATCCTGAGGGTTTGTTCCCCGTTATTTTCGGTCACGAAGGTGGAGGTATCGTCGAATCCGTCGGTGAAGGTGTCACTGATGTCGGTCCCGGCGACCATGTCATTCCTCTCTACACCGCCGAATGCCGCAAATGCAAGTTCTGCTTGAGCGGAAAGACCAATCTCTGCGGTTCTGTCCGTGCTACTCAGGTAAAAGACACACATCCATCCACTTTAGAATCTTCCATGACTGAGAAGAGCTTTTAATAGGGCCGCGGTCTCATGCCCGATGAAACAGTGCGCTTCACTTGCAAGGGCAAGCCGATCTATCACTACATGGGCTGTTCTACCTTCTCCGAGTATACCGGTATGTGTATAATTTTAGCGGGATCCATGGGCACTTGAGTATACTCAAATGGATTTATTGTAACAGTCGTTGCCGACGTCTCTGTTGTGAAGGTCGACCCTCGTCCCAGCTTGCAAAAGCTTTGTCTCCTTGGCTGCGGTATCACCACTGGCTTTGGTGCTGCTACTCGTACTGCCAAGGTTACTGAGGGCTCTTCTGTGAGTATATCTATTTAACATTATGCTGCAGCATATCTAATCTCGATTACCTTGAAGGTTGCCATTTTTGGTATGGGTTGTGTTGGTCTTAGTGTTGCTCAGGGCTGTGTTGCCAACAAGGCCGGGTAAGCAATAGAGGAATAGACAAAATATTTCAGAGTTGAGTCGCTTAGTTATGGTTAATTAGACGTATCATTGCTATTGATGTCAATCCTGACAAGGAGAAGATCTCGCGCGAATTTGGATGTACCGACTTCGTTAATCCAAAGGACTATCCTGACAAGCCTATTCAGCAGGTCCTCATTGATATGACCGATGGTGGTCTTGACTACACCTTTGACTGTACCGGCAACGTAAACGTTATGCGTGCTGCGCTTGAAGCCTGTCACAAGGGCTGGGGTGAATCCATCATTATCGGTGTCGCCGGTGCTGGCGAGGAAATTAGCACTCGTCCTTTCCAGCTCGTCACTGGCCGTGTATGGCGCGGCTCTGCCTTTGGTGGCGTCAAAGGCAAGACTGAAATGCCCGTTCTTGTACAGGATTACATGGACGGCAAGCTCAAGGTGGACGAATTCATTACCCATACCTTCGACTTTGCAGATATCAATAAGGCATTCGATGCCATGCACTCTGGTAACTGGTAAGTCAATCTTAACCTCCCAGAATAGACCATCAACATCTTTGACACATATATTCTTATAGCATTCGGGCTGTCGTCACTGTTCAACAAGAATAAGCTTTGTGAAATAAAATAGATGAGAAATGCTGCTTGTGAACGTTGATTTGCACCGATGCCATCCATCGAAGTCCACCCTGCCTGTCACACAACTGCGTTTCCATTTTATCTTTCAACGTTTTTGCTTGGCTGCGCTGTGCCTTATTGACTGTGAGATGAAAAAGCAAACTCACCTTTGTTACGAATGATATACCGCGCTCTTCCAATCTTGGAAATGCCTTGCTGGATACAATGGTTGAAGTCAGCGGGTATCTTGTTTCCAGATCTTTTCACCTTCAATCGCGTTGGTGAAGGATGCCATGGCGGAGACCGTGACGCAACATTTCTCTGAGGAAAGCTATCAACACCATGCACCTTGGAGAAAGCTACTTTGGGTGAAACAAAGCTATCCTGACAATTACGTCGATAGTACATTCTTGGAAGAACTGCAAAAGAATGGTGAGCTAGCAATCAGTTTGCCGAATCAAGTGTTTATCCCTTAGACCTTTCATTGCAGTTAATGTGCAGACGTACAGCTATTGGAATATGGTATATGAATCCGGCATAATTACACAGCATATCAGCAGTGTTGTAATTTTCATCGCCGTGTTCATATATCTGCAAACGTACACGCTATCAGCAACGCGCTTGACCTGGATCAGCTCCACGTTGACAGCTGCTAGCTACGTGTTTTGGGACGCGTTCATCATGAATAGAGCAAAGAAGCACGTGGTCTTCAATCGTACGTTTGCTTAGACTTAGACATCCCAGACTCGCATATATCTCACTGAACCAGGCAAAATTGTTGCAAAAAGTACCATCTTTTTCTTCGGAACCTTGTGGGGTCTTTCTCCCATATTGAAGACCCTAACAAGCCAAACCAGTGATGATACCATATGGGCACTCACAGTCTGTTGCTTCCTTGCTAATATCTTGTTCCACGACTATGTATCTCAGACGCGTGCGAGTCTCAGGTAATACAAAGATCTACAGAGTTATGAAAACGTTCCTTAGTTCTCACTTTTACAAAGAATTCCAGGATCGCTGTCCACAAACGCAGCCATTTTTGCATCTGTTCTTCTGGCTTCCCGTTTAGATACCAATTTTGATGTTTTCAGCCTTTTATCCTTTGCAGTCGAATGGTTTGCCTTGTTTCCTATTTTCCGGCGATATTTGCAGGTAATGGAGAGTGCAACACTTGGTTTTATCTCCTTTCCGTATTTTTGACTCTGTGCTCTAGGAAATAAGTCCCAAGGTGCAAATATCACTCACACTGAGTATGTTATCACTGTCAGTATTCTTGTTTCTGAGGATCTCCAAAGCCGTGGTATTCATTTACCTCATTGGATTTTGTTTCATCACGTTTGTGTGCCCTTACTGGCTTATCTTTATTCAAAAGTACAAAAAGTAAGTGTTGTCAAATTAGAGATTGACATGCGAGGTTTCTAAACGACACATTTTATAAGTGAAATACATGGACCTTGGGACGAAGCTCGGCCCAAGCTCCAAAAATCGAAACGTATTCTTGTCCGGAAACGAACAACACCTTGAACGAGTAGCGATCTGTATAATCCATAGCAATATTCATCCATGGATCATGCATGGTACTGTGCCAAAATCGGAACTTATGCAAGATCTAGCCCATGATCTTATCTTTTGACCACGTACCAACCATCCTTCTTTTTCAATAAAGTAATGGGGCGAGACTGGCATGGAGACATTTGACAGCTGTGGCTTGAATCAGATGCATTAAAGGAGGTTGCTCTTCCTGCCGTGCTGCTTTTTTGCCTTCTTTCGAGAATCAATGCTTATTAGGAATGAATGAGGTCCACACGAAAGCAAACGGTGCAGTTCCCGTACAAAAGAATAATAGCGAAGACGAGACCGTCTGTGAGTGTGATTCCTGCCATGCTTTGTCGAGCGTCGCCTAATGACTATTCGCGTCTTGTGTTTCATGTATAGTCCATCCCCATACCCTGACAGCACTCGCGCTCTTGTTAGCATGGCTATTTTACGCTGCAGTACGAACGACGTACGAGAATACAGAGACGAGCGTGAAGCTTGGTATATCAGCAGCCGCGGGATGTTTCGTATTTATTGGCATGCTCCAGTTTCGCGATGGACCCTTTATACGACCTAGCGTCCCATTCTGGAGAGCAGTGCTCAGCCTTAGTGTCTTGTACCAGATGCTACTAGTCTTCCTCTTGTTCCTGGTACACTTTGATCTGATTTTTGAATGATGCGTCGTTCCTAAATTTCCATGGTAGGACAAAGGGGAAGCCAGGCGATTCATGACGTATTTTGATTCGCAGCTCGGTCACGAGCTACCCGAGAGGTCCTACGCAGAACAATGCGATCTGACATGGGATACTATCAAGGCAAGTCATCAATGAATAAGAAAAAATATTACGTTACATCAAGGTAACTAAATTGGTTATTATCCATTTTTTCTTATCCAGAACCAAATGGATGTCTTCGTCCTTGCGCACGTGCTAGGCTGGTACGGCAAAGCCATTATACTCCGTGATTACTGGCTGTGCTGGATCCTTTCAGTCGCGTTTGAATTCTGTGAATATTCGCTGGAACACCAACTGAATAACTTTGCTGAATGTTGGTGGGATCATGTAAGAAAAACCTAAAGATAGCGTTAACAGAACGTGAATGCTAATATTTACATCTAGTGGATTTTGGATGTACTCATCTGTAACTGGGCTGGCATTTATTTGGGCATGAAAACATGCCAATATTTTGAAATGAAGGTACGTTTCTACAACGTTTTTTACGCAAATATCGTGGATCCAATAAACGTCATTAGGAATATTCGTGGGTGCGTTTCCGGCAAATCAAATCCTTGCGAGGCAAAGCAAAGAGGGCTGTGCAGCAGTTTTTGCCACATGACTGGACACCATTCGAATGGAAAGCTACGAGCAATCCTAAGAACTATTTTGGTGTTCTTGCATTGATGGCCGTCGTAAGTCATGTATTTTTTATATCTGTCACGAACAACACCTGTCTAATTCTCGATCCTGTGATCTCCACTTTAGACCCTCCAATGTGAATTGAACTGCTTCTATCTCAAATATCTGTTATGGGTTCCACCCGAACATCCGCTCAACACTTACCGTCTCATACTCATGTTCTTCTTTGCTCTTCCGGCAGCGAGAGATGTATATCAGTACCTTTCTAGCAGGTAACTTCAACATCTTTCCTTACATGAGTGTTAGCTCCTTTTCTGATAGCCAATGTGCAGTAGCAAACAGCCAACGAGACTAGGAGCCCATGCCTGGTTGATGATTTGCAATATCATGACTGAAACTATTATCTGCTTAAAGTTTTCCGAAAATGAGTTCATAGTACCTGCTCCCAAGATGGTCAAATTTGCATGGTCGATCTCTTTGGCCATCATTCTTGTCATTTTCCCAGTGTGGCGATTTATTGTTGCCAAACCAGCCCAAACATCCATCAAGGTTGATTAATTTACCCTGTTTGTTATTTTCCTCTACATATCCTCTGCAAACCTCATCTCCGACACCTGGAATGTCCTTCTAGTACTAGAAAAGCATCGTAATCCTTATTATTATTAACAGCAGAATTACAATACAACATTTACAATAAACTTGTTTGTCCAAGAATGAAATACTATCAAACATTTTGCTATATATTAAAAGCACATGAACTTGCTCTTCTTGCTAAGCATTTCTTCTACCTGGCGTTCCAGCGCAGCCAAAGCCTGCTCGGCTTTCTCCTTTTCCTTTTTCTGTATTGCAACTTGAGTTTCCAGCGAGCGCTTTTCTTGAGCCACATCCTGTTCGAGCTTGCCAAGTCGCTCTTTAAGCTCCGTGCTGCGCTTTTCTGCTTTCTCTCTGGCTTGCATGGATTCTTCTAGTTGTTTCTTACTGTCCTGCAAGGCGGATTCTGTAGATTTGAGCTTGGATTGAATTTGGTTTATGCTGCTTTGCTGGCTCTTGAGCTTGGATTCTGCAGCTTCCAAAGCTGCCTTGACATCTTGATCTTGTTGGTTCGGCTCTGTTGGCTCTCCAAGTGTGCGGCGAAGTTCAGTATTTTCTTTTTGTAGCTCTTCAATGGTATTTTGTAGTTCACGGGATGTTGTCTCCGCTGCTCTTGTATTTTCCATGGTTGCTTGCAGTTCTCTGGTTATCTTTGCATATTCAGCCTGAAGCTCTTGCAATGCAGCAGATATCCGGTCCTTCTCTTTTTCTCGGTTGTCTCGGTCTTCCGTCAACTCTTCTATCTGTTTTTCCATTCTCTGTATAGTATCCAAATATTCCTCTGTTTCCCGATCATTGCTGCGTGTACGATCGTCTAATTCCTTCATTAATCGGTTGACTTCGTTTTCCATTTCTTCAGAAAGAGTAACGTATTCCAAATTCTCATCTTCCAGCTGCTTTGATCTGCGTTCCAGCTGCGCGATACGATCTTCATATAACTTTGAAGCTTCCTTGTCGGTATCGACTTCGTTGATGCTTATTGCGAACTTGGATTTTTCGAGCTCATTACGGAGCTCGTTAATTGTACGAGAATGCGTCTCGATTTGCGACCGCAAGGAGCGCAGATGGGTATCTTTTTCTTGAACAGCTTCATTGGCGTTTGACAGATCCTGTTCGAAGTCTTGGATATGCTTTTCCAATAAGCTAACTGTCGACGTCAATTCTTGAACTTGATGTTTGCTATTCTGTAATTCTTCTGTAATCTGGCGTCGCTCTTGCTCAAGTCGCTGCATCTGTTTCCTTTCTTCCTGTCTTGATGTTTCTATCTCGGCCAGTTGCTTTGTCAAATTGTCAATCTTTTGCTTCGCGCTTTCCAAGGCGCCCGCAGCGGCTGCCAGATCTGTCGTCTTCTTGAGATGTGTATCAGAGAGCATATTTCGTTCTTGGGTCATCTTTTGCAACAACTGCTCCATTTCTTTCAAACGCTCTTGCAAGGGTCCCACTTTGTCAATTGCTTGCTCTGCTGAGAGTCCTTTTATTTCTTGCTCGAGTCGAGCAACATCAGACCGAGCGGTTGACAGCGCTTGCTCTGTCTGTTTGAGCTGTGCTCCTAGCTCGTCATTTTCTTTCATGGCAGCTTCCAAGGCCGATATGGTTTCCGCGTTTTCCTTGTCCGCAATACGCTTTTCTTCCAAAACACTCTCCAGTTCGTCTTGTAGAACCTCCAGTTCCTGTTGCTGCAATTCTAGTTGCTGTTCTTTCTGCTTCGTTGCTTGGTTAAGTCGTTCCAGCTGCGCTTTAGACTGTGTCAATTCTTGCACGACCTTGTCCAATTTTCCTTGCTTTTCTTGGAATTCAGCGCTGACAGAATTATGAGATTCCTTTGACGTCTTCAATTCATTCTGTAATTTTTCAATAATCTCTTGCTGTTGTTTGCATTGATCTTCAAATTCTGCCAATTTCGAGCGTGTCTGTTCCAACTCTTTACTTCGATTTTCAGTCTCGCCAGAGTGGAGATCAATTTGCCACTCTAGCTGCTTGATATGCTCCTGTACGCTCGAGCGATATTGATCCATTTCTTCAGTAGACTTGGCGAGCGATGCTGTTTTTTGCTGGATCTCGGTCTCCAAAGTTGCTATCTTCTGGATATGTTTCTCTAAGTCTTGGTTGCGCAACTCACCATCCGTGGAGGAGGCCTTGAGGGTCGATTCCAACGATGCATTGATGGTCTGCAGATGCTGTAATTCTTTAGATATCTGCTCGCACTTTTTATCCGAATCATCAATTTTCTCAAGTAGTTTGGCAACATCGTTTTCTTTTGTGCCAAGTGCTTCCCGAAGTTCCTCCAGACTGCTTCGGAGGTTAGCCACATCTTTCTCTAAGCGCGAGTTCTCTTCCTCCAAGGATGCAAGCTGTATCTGTGCAGCTTCTTTCTCCTGCTTCAAAGCATCATCCAAACTGAGCAATCGCTTTTCAAGCTCTGCCAAGGCTTCTGTCTTTCGTTTTTCAATCTGTTGTAACTCTCGCACTTTGTCCTCCAGCTCCACATTGACAACTTCCATCTGCTGCAGTTGCTTTTCGAGTTGTGACTTTTCGGTGACCGACGTATCCAGCTGCTTTTTTAGACCATCTCCTTTCTCTTGATCTGCAAGCAGTTGGTTGTAGTCAGTTTCCAGCTTGTCATACTTCTGCTGCAGCGTAGCATTCTCAGCGCGCACGAGTCGAATTTCCTCCTGATACTCTTGGGATTTTGCCTTGTCCTTGATTTCCAGTTCCCTCAGAGTCTTTTCAATTTCTTCCGCTGCTGTGTGCTGGTCAGCAACCTCTTGCAAGATACGGATACGATCTTGTGCAGTCTGGAGTTCGCGCTCAAGTCGCTGGATATGTTCTTGTTGCGCCCCCTTTTCTTGTGCAACGACTGTCAACCTGTCTTCGAAGTCCTGGACTCGCTGTTGGGCTTCTTTGCTCGCCGATTCCAGCTGCTCAAGGTACTGTCCAAGCTGTCCGCTCAGGTCATTGACATGTTGTTCCAAGTGTTTAATCTTTTCTAGATTGGCTTGCCGTTCCTTGTTGATGGCCTCTTCTTTGGCGCGTGACATCTCCTGACTCAAGTCTGGCACTTTTGTTTCTTTGTCGTCAAGCAAGTTATCTGGCTTCTGCAGCAAGTCAAGCTGTTCCAAAGCCTCTTGATATCGCATCAAAACTTCGTCAAGTTCCTTCAAAGTGCCCTGATGGTCTTTCTCAAGTTCCCTGAGCTGCTGCTGCAAGCGTGACGCACGATCGCTTTCTTCTTTTGCCCGCTGCTCAGCCTGCTCTGCGGCGCGTGCAGCGATGGATGCGGGTGTCTCTTTCTCTTCGGCATAGCTACGACGATATCTTTGACGACTTGTGGCAATTTCGTCGTTATCTGTCGAAAATTCTGGTCTGGCGTTGGTCTGTGCGCCTTGGCCAGTGCTGTTCTGCGATGATTTATGAGCATCGCGCTCCTGTTGCTGTTGTCGCTGCTGCTCTTGTTGCTGCGTCAATAGTTCAACTTGTTTCAACAATCGATCGCGCTCCTTCTCTACCATGTTGTATTTGACCGTCATGGTATCCAATTCTTGGAGCATCAGCTTTTGCGTGTTCACGTTTTCAGCTTGAGAGAGCTGATCTTGAAGCTTTTCGATGGTCGCATCCTTATCTGCATGCTTCGACTCTAGATCATCGACAGTTTGCTGAAGTGTCGCCTTATCTGCTTCGCTCGTCGCCAAGCGTCGTTCGAGATCGAATATGTATTGCTCGGTGCTTTCATCGGTCTCTTTGAATTTCGATATCCTTGAACGCAATTCATTCAATAGCTCCTGACTGCGTAGCGCTTCATTTGATGATCGCATCAGCTTTCCTTCAAGTTCGTCGATGTATGCCTCGTTGCTCTGTTCGCGCTCTATCATTTTGGACAGTCTCGCTCGAAGTTCTGTCATTGTATGTTCCTGGTTTTCCAGCATAGCTTCATATTGCTCCAACTTTACACGTTGCTCTTCGATTCCAGCGTCTGCGTGCGTCAAGGCTGCCCTGGTCATTGCAAGTTTGGATTCTAGCGCAGATATACTCTTTTCGTATTCCTCGATGACAGGCTCGACCAAATGCTGAAAGTCCATGTTTTCGTTTTCTTGCTTACGCATCGACTCCAGTTTTCGCATCCTCTTCAACTCTGCCTCCACAACGCGATTTCGTTCTCTTGTCACGGATGCCTCGCCATCCAATTCCTCAATCTGCCGCTGCAGATCCGCAATAATCATGCGCTGCTCTTGGAACAACTGATCATAGTCACCATTCTGTTGTTCGTGCATTTTACCGATGATATCTGGATCATCTCTGCTGTTGACAACCGTTGACGTAGTACTCGTTGATCCAGTTCGTGCATTGCGAAGTTCAATTTTGAGTTTCGATACCATACTTCGTAACATCTCGATGTTATCGGTTGTCATCCATTCTTCCACCTCATTCTTTTCGATACGGTTCTTGATATTGCGGGCACGATTGGCATATTGTAATGTATTCAAAGTTTCGGACAAATTATACTCTGCCGGACTTACACATGCGATCATCAAGGTCGCAGCGCTGCCTCCAAGTGAATCTTGGAGCAGTCGAGTTAATTTGGAGTCTCGATACGGAACATGAGTAGTCCTCTTTGACGGGTCACCCAATGCAGAGATAACGTTGCCCAAGGCCAGTAATCCAGCGTTAATGTTGATACCTTCTTTGCGTCTATCGCCTTCTGCGGCTGTCCGTTTAAGCTGATGGATTACAATTATTATCAAATTCTTTTTAAAGGTCTGCCTTGTTACTTACACGTTCGCTGCCAGCTAGATCCACAAAATGGAATTTGGAACTGGTTATGACTACTTCACCTTCCTCGTGTCCTGCTCTTGCTCCAAGTGAGCTTTGCGGCTTGGTCTTCCTGCTTCCTGGAATGGGGCTTTCTGATCGATTATTCCCGTTCGGTACCCATTTTTCGTGTTTCAGAGACACTGAGAATATTGCATGTGAGCGGGAAGATTTCTCATTCATGTCGGTTGCTCCGGTCGCTCTGTTTCTAGTGCCTTGCTCTAAATAACTAATAAAAGAACTTTAGAATCAGGAGGGAAGTATATTCAATTCTGGCAACACTGCACTCACTATAATACATCCTCGGTGCTGTGTACAGTGACTTCCTTTACACCGGTCCAATAAATATGTCCCTTTGCATCTTCTCGTATATAAATAGGTGGTCGTTCGTGGGCTGGTGCTCCGTTAAGTAAATCATTCAATTCTTCGTTGTATATTTCGACAAAGGAAACTTTAACGGTATATTTCGGTTTTAATGCTGATGATGATGATGAAGTCGACAATGATGGTTGTTGATGCTGATGAGTGCTGGCATGTGTTGCGATTCTGGATGGCGGCCGCAAGCGGTTCCTGGTAGATGTGGTATCGGTTGATGAGGATGCAGAAGGGGCGGGTGTCACGGGGCGATCGGAACTGGACTGCTGCTGCAATGTTTCAAACAACAGTGCCATTGCGCGTGGCACTATGCCTTCCTCCTCCTCGTTGTACCGTCCAGGCTGATGCTGGGCGGTACCCATGGTATATGTCTTTCCCGAAGATGTTTGTCCCTACATATATATGCTTGAGTGTTTACAATATGCTTCTGCAGGGAAATGTGCTTGTCTTTTGACCTACATAGGCTAGCAGGGTAACATTATATCCTGCATTTGCGTTGCAGCAGAAAAAGAGAAGTGAGTTTAAGCTCATGAAAAAGAAAAGCGGGATGCGCTTTTCTGTACATGCCTTCTACAAATTTATGAACCAATTTCTCGCCAAGTGCTGCAAATATTTGGCTCTGTCGGCTGTTCGGTCCAAAGACATGGTCAAAGGTAAAGAGTTTGTTGTGTGGCACCACGTGTACTGTTTTTTCGTGCACTTTTAAAATGTCATCGGCTGCGATGTTTGCAAATCGTGGTTGTGCTCGGTCTCGCTCGGTCAATGGCCGAATACGGAGCGCTGCGTGAGCATCACAGGTCAGCACATTGGTCGAGATCTCCTCGCTCTTCGTGCAACTTGCCTACTTGCACCGCCGTTGTCTGGCTTTCCTTTGCCATTCTGCAGTAATCCCACAGCTTCGGAATGTGAGATTATCTCTTACAAAGTTTTCGGTTGCGGGTATCGTATTCCTGTGAGACGTGTTGAAAAGCAGGGCGCTTTTGAAGAGTGCAAGAGAACTAGACGAAACAAAACAAGCCCAATATGAAAAGACGTATATTGGTGCTACAAGTGCCACGAGCCATTCTCATTTTCGTGTAACACTGAAAATAAGGAACTGAAACAGGAAACACGAGCCGAGTAAACTACAAATGCAACAAACGATATGAAGCATTTTATTTGAAAAAACCCATAATGCTCAAAAAGCTGTTTAAGCAGACTTCTTGGCAGCCAACTTGGCCTTCTTGTTGGCGTTGCGCTTGGCCTGGTGACGGAGGACAGAGGCGTAAGGGTTGAGCTTGTTCATGACCTTCTTGTTGCGCAAAGCGTTCTTTCTGCCCTGGAAAGCAGCTTCGACGTTCTTAGGACCTGCAGGACGGACAACAGCCTGGACTTCATCAGAGTTGATGAGGCGGGTCACATCGGGATTGGTCATGATATGAGCGGGCAAGACGTAGTCCTTCTTCAAGGTGGCGGGAGTCTCGTAGGTACCGTACAACTCATCCAAAAGAGCGAAGGCGCTCTGGGTCCAGATGATGAAACGGCCGAGGTGACCACCCGGAGCAAGCTGGAGCAAGTTAAGACGGCGGACGTTAACGAGCTCAACACCGGGCAAGTTGCGGAAAGCCTTGACGAGACCGTTGTCCTCGTTGTAGATGACAAGAGGACCACGGCGCTGGCGGTAGCGGCGGTTGCGCATCTTACCAACACCAGCACGGAGCTTACGGGAGTTGGAGACCTTGACGACATCGGCGTAGGCGTTGATGGCCTTCAACAAAGCAACGGCTTCCTTGGTCTTGCTCAAACCTTGGACCTCATCGGAGACAACGAGGGGAACTTCCTCAATTTGCTCGATGCGGTGACCACGGGCCATGACCAACGAGGGCAAAGCAGATGCAGCCAAAGCAGAGACAGTGGCGAAACGCTTCTGGTTCAAGTTGGTCTTGATGTGCCACTTGCGCCAGGTCTTGGTGGGGGCGAACATACGTCCACTGCGACACATGTTACCGAATGCAGCCTACACACAATTACTGTTATTATCCCTTCTTGTAATTCTCTCCAAAAGCCCTGCCAAAGATATTTACCTGACCGGCACGGTGGGTACCAGAACCGTTCACACGGGGGATACGGGCAACAGCGCGACCGGTACCCCAGGACTCGGCAGAGGTTTGGTGACCAGCCTTGTCAGAAACGGCATAGGGCTGACGCTTGTTCTTGGCCATGTTGGTGTGGACAAAGTTGACAATGTCAGGACGAATGGGGGCCTTGAAAACAGCGGGGAGAGGGACAGTGCCAGTGGCACCCTTGCCTTCGGCGTACACGTTGATAACGGGTCTAGCAGCAGACTGTGCATTCTTCAATTAGCGTCATGCCTACTCGTTTCTCGCCCGAAAATTCATGAACCCTGATTTCTATCCATCCATCCATCCATCCATTGATCCCAACAATCTTTTGGCTTTCATTGTATATCTCATATCATGTATTTGCATCTAACACCATTATCCCATTCCCTGATCCAAATAATTGCGAACTCTTACCATTTTTGAGTTAAAAAATGAAAAAGAGGAGGAACAACGTTTGCAAGAAGCGCACCTCAAGTCGACCAAACGCGCCTCTTCAAACGCCGCCCAATTAAGCTCCGGTTCGATAGCCCTTCACGCCCACTTTTCTTTATGCCCGTTGCTCACGATGCCAAAGCGTACCAGTGCATTAGGAATATTCCGGTTCCACAGACACCTGGAATACGACATGAGGTATTAATATTTGGTGATTACTTTGGAATAGCTCCATTAAAGCCTACATTGGTCGTAGCTTTACAAGAAGTCTGCAGTAATATTCAGGTCCCTTCACGAAGACCTCGAAACGGATCAAGGCGTCGATCGGTACCTTGCTCTTCATGACGCTCACAATCTTTTTCTAACTTCTCTAATTTTGTAGGAAAAGGCTACAGTGTCTCTATTCTGAGAAATATCTATCGATACTGAAAGATTACATCGAACTGTTGAAAAGACAGGTTGGATCAATGAAAATCACGCGTGTTTTCGTACGAATAGACAGTAATATCGGCTGGGATCCAGGGAAACAGAGAGACTGCATCTGAAAGGCAATATTGCAAACGGCTGCTGGCTATTTGGGAACTGTGTCAGATCGTATTCTTCAAAGACCAGTCAAGTCGCTTGGGAATTTTACTGCTAGAATGGCTGAATGTGACAGACAAATGTATGGATCGATACCTAGCTAACTACATAATTATAAGCTCTAACATGTGTGTCAGCATGGCTCAAGTATGATATTCAAGGCATCTTCAATTGCGGTTCGCCATCAGAGCATCATGATTTCTGGCCGCTCATTTACAAGTAAGGTTGCCCCATATGCGCGAAGCAGCAGCCAGGTCTAATGGTATTTCTAGGCTCATTCTTCATCGAAACATTCAGAAGCTTTTAGAATTCATTGCTATCGTGGTGGAGAGAATAACGGTTGCGAGCGATCGGAAGTCCCTCGAATTATTGAAGCGCCTAGTTATCGCCCTGCCAGACTTACCAGACACCGGATCTGATGTTACATTCTTTCACCGTTACAAATGGGAATACTGGCGTTGGAAAACAGAATCAGAGAAGCAAATACAGCAATACATAGCAACAAATCTTGCGGATACTCTGCAACATACAAATCTTAGAAACGCACTAAATTTGCTGCTGGGCAATGCAGACACAGTTGTAAATCTTGCGGAAGATCCCACGGAAGCCGTTATTGCAATGCTTGCTTACACAAACCCGGCAGCCAGCAAAAATGATGTACATACACTAGCAAGAGAAGTTTCAAATTCACGGAGAAACCATGCGTTATCAGAAAAGCAAGTCTCGCATTTCAATGTATTACTGGGAAATATCAGCCAAGCTCTCGAACCGTTAGCAACCATCGATATCTGGCCGATCACGCATTTGATTGATTTACTATCTATCGATGGTGACTACAAGACTATTGCCGACATGCCTATCAAGTTATTTTCAGAAGAGGATAACAGATTACATGAAGTCGAGTATCGGAATCTATTTGTATTACTGCACGCTCGATATCTGATGCACCACAAGGAGTTGCAGTCATATTCCGAATTATACTTTGATACCTGTGGTATCATTGGATCAGATTGTCGAAAAGAGGTACGTTGTTGCTCCCAAAATCCGAGTTGTCACATTTAGACTGAATTGATACAAACAGTACAATGATTGTGCACAAAATGTTTAAAACGTTCTTCGAAGATGCCCCTTATATGTCTCATAAACATTACTTTTAACCCGCCTTCGAGGTGATTACCAACTAACTCAATGCAAGAGGGACCCGGTGGGGACAATGATACATCATTTGACTTCAAACAAAGCTCGCGTGCGAGTCTGCTGGACGATGGCCATCCTTTAGACCTTCCTTGTCCCTGTCAAGACTAAATATGACAATGCAGAATTACCTATTAACTTGTATATATTTTATATGTATTTTGCTTTCAGAGGAAAATAAGTATTTTAATTCATCCGTTATTTTCGATGCGGCAGAAACCAAAGGAAGAAAAAGGCTATTGGGCTAATTAAAGCCAACCCCAGCAAAAATGATTCGCGTCACGGGTGCGCTGAAAGAAGGGCCTACTCGTTTTCTTCTTCACTCCAGCCCACTTTTATGCAATGGCTGAACCGGTCGGTGAAGTTCCTCAAGGCTCTATGCTAGAAGCCGATTCTCCAGAGCCTACTCTTTTGAAAGTAGCTCGCCTAGAACCCGGGTAATGTACAATCATTGTCACAATGGCATACAATTGCTGTCGCCCTTTGTCACAGGAAACAGCACGCTATCATTGAATTTTGCTATATCCGATGGTTTTCACGTGTACACTGTGGCAGGACATGGAACCTTCAACTTTCACTGACACTCATTCTTCGTGTATCACAGGCAAGACTATGTTAGCCAAACATGGAAAAACGGACTAGGTCAAACATCAGAGATCAGCATCTATCCACCAGGAAAAGACTTCAAAACGGAAACATTCTTTTGGAGACTTAGCAAGCACGTTATCGACTCGAGTTGCAATTTCTCGTTATTTCCGGAATATGAATGGTATGGATGCTGAGCCCCTAAATTCATGCGCTCTCTAAATAAATATACATAGCACTACTATCGTGTTACCACTCGGTGGTAAGAAGTCAACCCTCTTGTTAAGTCACAAGGGCGAAGAGATATCTACAAACGTGAAGCCTTTGTTCCCTTACAGCTGGAACGGCTCTTGGCACGTATTTCGATCGGAGAAGAATCGTGATTTATGCAACCGAAATAGCTGACCTAGTATTTCCAGGCAGACGAGCTGTCAAATCACGAACCCGCCCGTGACTAATCTGCAATTTATGATAAAGCGCGATCTGGGAGAAGCTCAATTCCATGTTGATAAAATTGGACAGCCTGTATCGAATGAGAGCGGAGAAACAGGGAAAAAGCTATTGCTCGGATCGTTTGCGCTTGTCTACATTGTAGAGGGTTACGTTCGAATAACGTTGGATGAAAATCATGGCCAAGGAGATGCACAATTCCTATCACAAGGACAGACCTTGTACATTGAGCGTGACGAAGAAGCTAGTCCAACTAGTATGTTCGTCCAGGCATCTGACGAATTTGGCACTGTCGGTAGCAATGACGTTGATGCTACCGTGGTGACAATACAAATATCAGAAAAGAAAGGAGGTACATCCGTCGCTGATTATTTTGGATTGCCTCCTTCCCTTGGAGCTCCTCCAACCATGACCACTGTTCCTGGTTTTACAGCGACCCAAGAGGCTCCACCTAAGCGCCGTGATCCTCGCCGAAAGGGATCGCTGGTGGTTTACGATGAGCAACCTCTTCGGAAGTTTGCCGAGGGCCAAAAATCACCCAAAGAAGCTGTCAGTCCGCGTGCTCGGCCAGCAACTTCTCCTGGCGATTTGACGGGAGAATTAGCATCAACTCTGCAACACGGTGAATTATCTTCATATCTGGATGAAGCTACTCGACGGGACAGTATTGCATTGTTGCAGGGCAAATTCGATTCAACACAGCTTTATGAACCTCCACCTTTTGCATTGATACCTCAAGATACAGATGTCCCGCCACCCGTTGTGCGAGACCGCTTAGTGATCGAGGATTATCCTGTGCATACAATCAGCACCGCTTGGATAAAAATGGTGAAGCAAGGTCTCAGCGAATGGATACGATTGCCCGCAATCATTTGCAGAGGTTCTGAGGACGGGTTCGTACAAAGTATATCTTGCAAAGATTATGCTCTTAACACTCTTGACTTAGTCCTGTCGTTGGCATTACTGCGGCTGTTCACGGTAATGAATTGAATGGTGTACCTTGCATTCACAGGTAAGCGAATTGAAAACAGCTTCCTTTCTTTGTTATCAGTAATAACAATCATGCATGCAGGGTCGTTTCGGAGATCGACGTCCATAAATTACAAGGCACGGTGGTTGCGGTACCCTGCGTGAATGTAGTCGGCTATCTGCAATTCAAGCGAGAGTTCGCAGATGGTCGAGACCTGAACAGACTATTTCCCGGCAAAGAAGATGGATTTTCATCTCAAGTTTATTGCTATCAGCTGATGAATAGGGTCATTTCCCAGTTCAATTATCTTATCGATTTACACACTGCAAGCTTTGGAAGAGTTAACTCATACTATGTTCGAGCAGATATGGTACAAGATATAAATGATGCAATGACAGGGTTCGGAAAATGAAGAAATGTAACGTGTACTTGGTATAGAATGATCCTGGATCTGCTACATTGGCCCATCTGCAGCAGCCACAAATCGTTCTTCACAACTCTGGACAGGATGGTAAGATGCTGTAAGAAAATTTAGAATATGAGAGAAAAAGTGCCAATATATGAGCTTAGGTACACTTCGATCTGCCGCCTCGGCACGTGGGATCAAGGCTATTACCGTTGAAATTGGAAACCCACAGTTATTCCAGAACCAATATGTCCAAGTATGACCGAATTGGCTATGGACAGTTCCTATCCCCGCGTTTACTTATCGAGTGTATATTTAGTGGTCATATGCAGGCGTGATGCGCATTTTGGATCATCTGGAAATGTACCCGCTAGGCCCATACAAAGGATCAGATGCTTTCCGAGGCCCACCAAGCACCATTCTTTGCTCCAAGGGTTTCTGGGTCAGAAAATATCATCATTATATCTGATGGGACCATGTAGGCTGATAGTAATTCTAGATCTATACGAAAGTTGGTGGCGTCTTGGAAGTCTACCCAGGCGTCAATACCATCATACGGAAGGGAGACCTTATCGCGCGGGTCAAAAACATTTTTGGCAACGTTGTGGAAGAATACTTTGCACCATGTGGAGGCATTGTATGTCGTTATAGTGCGATTATACACGTAACATACAGGCTAAGATTCTCGTATAGGTTATTGGACGCAGTTCAAACCCTGTGGCGATGTCTGGTGACCGTATTGTTCACTTGGGTGTCATCAAGCGTAAGGGCGAAGTCCTTCCGAAAGAAGCCAAAGAGAATTACTAGTTTACGCATGTCTTCCGATCGATTCGAATCATTGAGAAACAAATAAAGTCCAAAGTCTCCTTTTCTTTTCGACATTAAAATAACAAAGCTGACAGGATATGCAGAATACTGAATACGAGCACAAACGACGCTGATGTGAATACTGGAGTAGCCCACCCATACAAGCTCCAGCAACAGACATGGAATCCAATAAAAGAAACAGAGCCTGCGAGAGATGCAATTTGAATAGATGTACGGGTGGAGGGGTTCTCTTGCCAGTTCTTGTAAGATGCACGTTTCGCTTGTAGATAAAGAAATACGCCGCACAAGCTAAAGAAGGACAGACATGTTACGTAAAACCACAAGCCGCTTGTGTACCTGGATGCTAGGCTTAGAACAGAACATACATAGAACTGAACTCATTTAGCAAACCTCTCATCGAATGGACGACCATAACATTTGTTGATGAATATTATAATCGCGAGCGACAAGGCTAATTGCGGCAAGGATGACAAGACTTGTTGCAAAGGTGGAGGCGATGACCGATCTGTGACGAATGAATGAGGCTCACCGGTGTTGTTAGAATTCGAGGCAGTTTGGCGTGTTTGCCGTCTGTGCATAAGTTATGAAAAACGCGGCTAAACGCTAAGATGCTCTGCACTATCACCGCTGCATGTCAACGACTTGGTGGTAAATAGAAAGCAAATGGTTCGACTGAACATATGTTCTTTACAAAGTTGCAAGCTTTTTACATCGATATAGCGTAAAACATCTAGTCTCAATATAAGGGCAAGTGCATCATATTGATATCCATTCGATGATGTGCCTGTTATGAAAAAGTGACTTAAAACCGATGCTCAACAAGCCACGCTTCGAATGAAACGACACAAGGAAAAGCTAAAGGCAGACAGTCGTTTACGAGCGCGGTGCTTCTGTAATTTCCAAGGGTAGCAATCCTATGATGGTGTCGTCTGTGGATATTGTCCAGAGATCACCTTTTCAGAGAAAGTAGACTGGACTTCCATCGTCTTCCTTCGGTTCTGAATGGATTCGATTCATTTTCGTTTTTTGATATTTGGATTGTGGTAGTATGAGAATGGAGGCATTCACTGATTACTGGACTTCTTTCCCCCAAAGAACTCAGGAGTCCATCCAACTGCCCAGTGTGCCCTAGCTGGTCTTGTGTGCTTCGACAGCGTCAACAACCCACAGAGTGAGGATGTGCTGCAAAGAAAAAGTCGAGTACACGTGAATGTAAAGATTTTCCACAATCGGGTGGCTGATCTGCTTATTATTCAGCGAAAATGTTAAAACCACTTGTGGTATACCATCCGCCCGCTTCATAATGACGAAGATGCAAAGCAAAAAAACGTGTATTGCATTTGCATCATGTAAAGTATAAGTGAGTATTCTATTACGTGTAGCTGGCCGCGCTACAAATAGAAAAGGCAAGCTTATATTTAGAGGTGCATATTTATAATCATAAGGGGAGTCCAAAAGGCAAATCTTTGGATGTACCTTGAAAATGTATATTAAACCATTGGGAAATTCCAAAGGCAATTCTTTGAGAAATCAGTGTCAAAGTAAACAATATCTGCAACTTGACAATTACAAACAATGTCAAGATTTGTAAGCTGGTGACAATAAAATACGAGATGAAACAAATCTTTGATGTGATGTTTCCCAACCGAGTGGACCCTTCGCAAGTAATATGACTGAAAAAAGGATTATTCACGAATATCGCGAGAACACCGTAGGTACATGCATCGTATGTCTGGCTCCATGGATTTGTAAGCAAATCAAGGACAACGCATATTATGAGACGCCAGTCACGAATTGCGCCATCGAATGCAACAAAATTTCGGGTCCGCTCTATCGCTGCAGATGGTTTATTTTCTTTCCAGCCGACAATACACCACCACAGAAGAACTGAATGACAATGCCAACACCTACAGGCAATCCACCAAAGCTCGACATACCAGAATTTAAGGAGATAGTGCTATATACGGGTAATGTTATGCGCACGAGCGTAGCAGGGCAGACGAAAACTCTAAGCAAGAAGTCGAATGCCGAGGCGAGTTTGTTATATATTTGCAGTTTCGCTCATGTGCACCAATACCCGAAAATATAGATAATTAACGCCATTGCTGACACTTTGCATACTTCTTTGCACAAACCGGACCGGCCATCATTCCGTTATTATCCCGAAGCATCACTTCTAGAAGTCCCTGATCTCCGCCTCAGTAGCCGCATAGCGCCCGATGACCGAGACGACGTAGAGGTGACAGGTGAGGCAAAACGTCCAGCATCAAATATCACGTTGATATGTGCTGACAGACATCATTAACGACTTGTAGCCAAGCTCTTCTATCTCGACAATCTAGAAACTTTATACCAAGCATCATATATCGAGTCCGCTGTATCACATCTTCAGAAACTTTTGGGCGTGCAAGAAATCGACACATTTATCCTCTCATTTAAGAACTCGCCGACGTCCTCGCTCTTGAAAACTGCGTGGAAGCGATTAGAACAACAGCGTGAATCGGGTCGTCTCATCAGACTAGGTGTTGCAGAATTCTCATATGAGGAATTGGATGCTATACTTTCCGATCCGTCAATTACAGTGAAACCGGTTGTAAATCAAATTAACGTTGATCAGTGCTGCAAGATGCCTTCGCAACTTATTGAGTTAGCAAAGCGTCATAATGTTGAGCTACTGCACAACGGTGATTGTTCGGGTATGTCAGATTGAATTGGATATTATCGTTGATGACTGTTTATACCAATCCATATCGTAGACTTTTTATCATCCGAGACGTTTACCGATCTCTTACGGCAGAATCAAGTGGTTGATGGAACGACTACCGTTGCACCACGTTTTGTTCTTAAATATCATGTTTTTGTTAAATGCCGGAGTGTAGTCGCCGATAAAGGGTAAGCTTTCGGCACTCGCATTGTTACCTGGGGTGGGACTGATTTTTTTGTTAGATACATTGTTGTCGGAGACGCATCCTCTGCATGACAATCAATACGATTTAAGACCTAAACTTATTCCATAGATTACGCATACAAGGCTAATAAACTTCGCATTGCTCCTCTATGATCCATTTTGTATACGTCAAAAAAGAGACGAATTTTTTACTTGTAAATATTAGATTCAAAAACCAGAAAGAAAAAGAAAGAAAGAAAAGGAAAGAGAGTGTGAGTGAAAAGAGGGGAAAAGAAAATGATGCATGGGAATTGACCACAGCATGAGTTGATGCATCTCCCCGCTCTAGTGCAGTTCAGCTTCCAATTATACAAAGGTTCTCAATTTTACAAGATCGTACACTTCTTCTGTCTTTTCGGGGGCGGTGCTGGGCATAGAACGGCGCGGATGGCTTCATCGAATACATTCTTTAGACCTTTTTGTGTCAGCGCCGAGCACTCCAGGTATTTGACAGCTCCAATCTCCTTTTGCATCTGGAGACTTTGAGAGTATGAAATAGGAGCCATGTTCTTCTGGCGCAGTCGGGCGACAGTCTCCGGATCTTCACGAAGATCGAGTTTTGTGCCGACCAAAATCATGGGAGTGTTGGGTGCGTGGTGACTGATCTCTGGATACCACTACATTACAATTGTCAATACGGCATATTCATGCCTTGCAGAGAATCTTCCAAATTTTTTACCTTGGTCTTTACGTTCTCGAATGATGGAGGGCTGACAAGAGAGAAGCAGATAAGGAAAACATCGGTCTGAGGATAAGATAATGGACGAAGTCGGTCGTAATCTTCCTGGCCTGCAGTGTCCCATAACCCAAGATTGATAGGTTTACCATCCACCATCACGTTTGCAGAATAGTTGTCAAAGCTGCATTGCATGATCTGTTAGCAACTCTCTCTCCTTCCCCGAGCATATGAGTATATACACACGTGCGCAAGCTTCTCCTCTCTCGCTACACTTCTTCCCTTTGCGCTATCTCTATCCTCCTCTATATCAGAACCTACACTGTGGGGATATATTCGCCTGGGAAAGCATTTGTTGTATACGAGATCAGCAAGCACGTCTTCCCGACCGCACTGTGTTTACAAAAAGCATTGTTAGTTTTCCATACTACGCTTTTGACGACCTCCGGAGCCTCCTCTTCTTTGTCTCCTTCATATAACCCCCAACCTCCCTTCTTTACGCCGGCAAACTCTTCTTTCTCCTGCGAGAATCACGAGACAGCGGGCGTAAAGTGGAAGGCCTCTAGCAACCGGTTTGCAACAGTAACCATGCAAAACCCGAGATAATAGTTTTCCAAATATAATCGAGCATCGTCGCGTGCCCTGTCGCTCTTGGTCCCTTCCCATTCGCAGTCTTTGAAGAAAGCGCCTTACCCATCTCCGACCACGACACACTTGATGGCTTGCATATTAGTGTCACAAACTTGCGTTGCAGAGTACCAGGTTCGAGAAAGAAAGGTATGAATAAAGTTATGAGCGTATGTAGTGTGCGAGACTGTGAGTGTACAAGTGTGTCCCTTTGCCGCAAAAAGGTTGTAGGAACAGGAGGAAGAGGGCTCGAAAGGGTCAGATTCAGATCCCGCATGAAAGCTTTGCCCTTTTTGCCCTTTTCCTACCCGCTATTCACTGTAGATCTTCACCACCACCATGAGCCAACTCTCTCAGAACCAACAGACAATACGCAAATATGCGAATAGCTCTTGGTATGTATTAAGGAAAGCTTTTTCGTAGAAATGTTTCAATATTCAAAATGGCTTATAGATTACAGGACATATCCGTAAGAAGAGAATAAGTGGCATAAAAACATAGTAATCATACTAAACATAGTGGGTTGGGCTGGTAATGGGCGTAGAGAAGGGAAATACTTGCTGCATATTTTCTATTCATAAGCTTAAGCTATACTGTGGATTTTTTACAAACTTCCGATTTCTTCTTGCATATATTTCGAGTTCGTCACAAATCTCGCTGTCGTTATCTTCTCCTTCCTGTACGGATATATGTTCATCATCCTCTATGAGCGAGCGGTGGTCACGCTGCACTCTCTAGAATAGAGTCCTGGCATCTATCAGACGACAGCGAAGGAGTGTTTGGCATCCTTCATCTCGTTGCTCCCTTTTAATTGTTTCTCCAATCTGTCTGCAACGTGACACAGCAAATTCCTGAAGCTGTTTCTGTTCCTCCTACAAAAGAAATAAAGTAACACAGCAAATTGAAAGCTGAAGAGGAGCTAGAATTTATAAAGGTAAGCATGTAGTCGTTTCCTTCTTTGTATATGCCACGTCTGTCCAAAAATATGATTTAAGATTTTGGACCTCGTTCCATCCTATTGCATCTTGCAACATTTCTTCTCAATAGTTGTTGTACTGCTTCAGAAGTTGTTTTGCTGTTTTTGAACTCTTCTGGACAAGACCAAATATCTTGGTACTCAATCGCTCCCCTACTTTGCAATGTAAATAAATTACGATCTTTACAAACTCTTCTTTTGGCCATAGCAGTGACCGGACGTATCCAACTTCCCATTCCAAGCTCTTAGAGACTTCATCGTCGTTCGACGGCCAGCTAGAACAGCCTTTAGTTATCTCTTGAGATCCTCCTGATTTTGCTCGTTTCCACTAAAACTGCTAGCAAGTATCCAGGCTTGATTCATTCCAGGGAGCGCCGATATTTGGGAAGTGCTTTATGATGGAGTTCTCCACTTTGCAATGTTATACTTGGCTAGATCAAGCCTTCGCTCCATTCTTTGTGGCGGACCACTATCGTCATCTTCGTGCAGAATGAGAGGCCTTTTTCTACATATATACTATATGAGAACCCTGAATATCTGTATACATATAATATCATGCGATATTCACCTTTGGAATGAAAAGAGCACATTGGCATCTGTTAATAGATTGCGAAGTACCACTCGATATTCTTTTTTAATCACTTTTTCGGGATGCTTGCGGCGTCCATGGCAAACTTCTTGAATTGCATTTGCCCCTTCTACAATGAATGGAATATATTCCAAGCTTCTGTAGATAAATGAAATGATGTATGCATATTATACCTCTACTAGTCTGAACTCCTCCTCCGCCCTTATTCTGTTACGATAATGTCTTAGCATTTGTATTGCTGCCGTATTATCCATCTTTGAGCCTTGTGCCCAAAGCTATGACTGAGATCTCGAATGTCCTCCCAAAGAATTTTCTTCTGCAAGATTTCTTCTTGGTGTCTAACGAAGAAATATACTTACCTTTATCCATGGCAGGGAGTGAAAGTAAAGATAGGACTAACGTGAGAAGGCTATCTATTAAGATGACACTGCTTTTCGCGTGGAGTGAAGCATGTGGGCCAGATTTTTACTAAGATTGCTTGAGTTATGAATGACATGCTTAGACTTTAGAGTACATATCATGAGTTATAGGCAAAAGATAAATAATGAGCGACAGGAAGCAAGGGCACCATGGTCAGGACAGAGGCCATTGGATCAAGTAAACAAGAGATAAGGAATTTGTTTATGAAAGAAACAGTGCCGACCTGTCTACCTCTCAAAAAATTGGCAAAGATTCTTCTACAACATTATGCAAGCTTGATTTATGTGCCTGCTTGCCAGTCATCAAAAATTTCAGACCCATGCAAAATTGCTGTTAGGCAAACCTCTTATCTGCAGTAGCTTCGTCGGCCACCAGCAGCATCCAGGCATACTGGCCGTGCTACCTTAGATAAGGATGGCAACGAAGAAATTGTACATGTCACCGTCTGCGATGTGTGCAATATGCATTTCCATCGCGACAGTGTAGCCGCGCACTCTCAAGCTTTATTTCAGCATCCATGCTTGAACATGGACGGCGTCCGAAATCCTTCATCAGACCATCAAAGCAATTAAAGCTGAATACCCATCCCCGTCAGATGGGTGGGGCCCTGTGCCCGTGCGGCTCGGATATGGTAAGCATGAACCTCAGTATACTGTATTTTTTAAAAACAGTTGTCGTTTGGAGCATAAAATTGCATCATAAACAAGGCAAATTTAAACCTGTGGAATGAAATTAATAAATATTCTTGTCGATCTAAGGAAGAGAACTTGCCATGTTGGTTCAAATTTGCCATGTAGCGCAGTTGCTCCAAACAATGCCAACCCGATCTCAATCAGTAAAAATTCCAGGTATTACAGGCTTGTATCCGTTTTTACTTACCGAATCATCTAAAGAGAAGCAGTCTCAAGAGTAGTACTTTCGATAATATTCAAAATCCAAGATGAACTGCAAAGCTTACCGTAAAAACCTGAACCCTTTCGGGTCCCACATTCGCAGTGGTGGATTGATTTGGTCTACAGACGGCTTGGGGGCGACCAAAGCCCTCCCAGACTTTTCTTGCAATGAAGTACATATTCTTCGAGGCATTGGTGTCCCTATTCCACAGCATTCCACAGGTTTGGCAATCCAGGATGCCATGGTGAGTAACACCGTCCTCCGTCTTCAGCTTCTTCAGAGATTCTGACCTGCAGCTATGACAAATCTAAAGTTGTCATGAATAAACGAGACTGAGTATTTTACCAGTGATTCATCATAAATGATAAAGTGCCCTTACTTGTGATGTGTTGTATTCGCTGATAGTCACGAGCGCGATTTCTCCCCTAGCTTCTCTTCTTTGGAGCATACCACAATGCAGATTTTTATAGCTCGCAGCATTACAGGCACAGACTTGTCCAATTTATACTGGATATACGATACAACCCGTCGTTGAAAATTTTCGACAATGTGATTTATATACGCAGTTGCTATTTCCTTGTAGGCTGCGGAAAGGATGTCACTGTAACCTGTGACATTCAATGGATATCGAATATCTGGATGGAGAGCCGAGAACGAAGCCCAGAATCCGTGTTCTCCGGAGAAATTGCTTGGGAACTTTGTATTTGTGTTCGATACAGATAAGCCTAGGATGAGCTGGCACACGAAATACCAGAACTTTTGTCCAAATATGTACGTCGGGATGCTATTCTGACTTTGCGAAATAAAATAGCCATATACGACGACACTGGCCCTCAGCATCACCTGGCCGAGCCAAGAAGACTTCTGGGTGATTGCATTTTTCAATTGCATTTGGTATTCTGGTCTGACTGAGCTAGCAAAAGATACAGTCCGTGTGAAACGCTCATGATCTTTGCCAAACTTTTGAAGAATGCGCTCTTTTATGTTCGGCTATGGTTGATACAGTTTCTTGACGCTGAGTTTGAGTGTCCACTTTGACCACAGTCCCGGCAAAACCCTACGCAAAGTAATGTTTAGAGAGATAGAATCGAAAGG
>NW_027192146.1:564984-587594 GCF_041956525.1 Rhizomucor pusillus | reverse complement strand
CGGGCTTTTCTAGACTTTTCAGGATTTTAAAACATGGTTGTTACTTTTGTATTGTTATTTTAATATCATTGTGATTGATAAGTTGTCACGTGTTTCTTTGATAAAAGGTATCAGGAGACCATACAGTCAGCAATGCCGTCACCAAAATGTCCTAAATGTGAATAAATAGTTCCATCTACTGGAGTACGATGAAGCAAAAGATCTCTTTTGCGTTGCCGATCTAACCATTTTCTTGTGATGCTTTGTTATAAAATAAATCGATAAATGTGCAAATCCACATTGTGGATTAATGCGCCAACAATTTTTGAAAAACCTGTAGTCCCTGGTGGCGACAATCCGTTTGGGATTGCTTTCCATTTTGGAGCCCTCTCCCAGTTTAAATAAACTTATCATCCGCACACGCAAGTGTAAGCTTTTCCTTTAGAAATACTTGACACTGCCTGAAAAATGGATCAGCCCTTCATCCGATATGAACCATTGTATCAGCTTCTCCCCAGCTGTGGAGCGCAGTTTCGACGTCAGTGCATACAGAGTCGTAGTCAGTCGCTTGTTCAAACCAAAAATGTTCTGGGCAAGCCGTCACTGTCGACGATCGCTACATGCAAATGACTTGACGCGAGCAATACGATTTTATCATGATAAGGCACTTCCAGAGCAAGTTCGACTTGTCATGCGAAAACTTCCACAGCCTGTGGTCGTTGTCACCACAGCAGACAAAAATATGCGACGCGGTGTTACTGTGTCTTCCTTTACGCCAATCACTTTGCAACCTGAACCGTTAGTATCATTCTGCGTGCGAGTGCCGTCAAGGGCTTCAGACTTGCTGCATTCAGCTGGCGGAATGGTGATCAATATGCTCTCCCACGACCAGGTGCAGCAGTCAGTCGCGTTTTCTTCGCCCAACAAGACTGATCAATTCAAAGATATCCCATTTTACGACGATCCATCGACTGGACTCCCCGTACTGATGGGAACTCTTGGCTCTATGCACTGCAAAGTGCAACAGGTGTTGAAACTAGGCGATCACGAGCTTTGGATTACCCGTGTAGTCAAGGTTGACCAGGGTGTAGGTGGCAAATATGGACGGCGTGAAGAAGCCCAACCACTGCTGTACCACGATCGTCGCTATCGAAGTGTAGGAGAACAAGTGTTCATGAAGGCATTTGAGGATTCAATGGATCCAAAATTATGGACGCACAGAGCACATATCAGAATGGCATGGAATTATCTGCGAGAGCTCGGAAAGGAAAAGGCAGAGCCGGTTATCAAGGAGTCCATCCGCAGACATTTCGAAATGAACCCTTCCAAAAATTTGATATACCACGAAACAATTACGACTTTTTACATTTATCTCGTTGATCTCGCCATAAAGTCATACGATGCAAATACACAGGACGAAGAGGATTTCTTTGAATTTCTCGAATCGTTTCCCATCCTGACAAGCAGAAATACTATCCACAAGTACTACTCATCAGTGCTGCTCAAGACCGATACAGCTCGTAAGCAGTTTGTTCCACCGGATCTGAATCCTTTACCTTCCACGTTGGAACCCTCCAAGTCAATTTTAGACATAGAATAGATAAATTTTTCTGATATACATATATCGAGTATAGATATTCTTGTGGGAATAAATAAGCTTGTCAAGATTGCGAATACAAAACGGTATATCCTCGATGTCATCCTCTACGCAATGTTATCAAAATCTGTGAGAATAACAGTAACTGTCTACCCTCGGCCATGCACTTTGTATTTATTACACTTGGCGGTTAGCATGAACATATTGTTGACATGCAGTGAAGAAACAATGCTTGTGTCACATACGGAGGAACAGTTTTGCCGTATTTAAACAATTTCTCGCGCCCACATGGACGCGTGTATAGCTTTCTTCCTCCACTCTCACTTCCATTTCGTACGCAATGGTGGATCGCCCGGACGTCACTGAGCAGACACCTCTGTTGCAACGTCAGTATCCAGAACCGGCGTCTCGAGCTAGTTTCGGCGCCACAAAGAGAGCAACAACGCTCGGGTATTTCCTCCTTTTTGGATCCTTAATTCTTCTCTCGATTGTTGCCTATGGCATACGTACTCCACTTCCACCGGCTCTTTCTGACACTGCAGCTGTGGCAGCGGATGGGTTTGCCGGCCAGCATGCATACGATGAATATTTATCCAAGTTGACTGAGCCCCACTCTGTCAATTCCCGTGGAAACATCATTGTCAAGGATTGGCTCGTTAGTCTAGCAAAGGAGTTCCAGGTCGAGGCCGCAATGAACGGCATTCGAGTCGATGTCGTTGCCAATGACAGTATATCCGCTATATTCCAGCAAAACTGGTTTAACGATAGTAAAGATTCCCTTTTTTCCTTTGTTTGGACGCATGTCATATGTAGCAGTATTGATTCTTGTTACTACAGACGAGCTCCTTTTTGCCGAGTCTCGCAATGTCATGGTCCGAATACACGGATCAAAGTCCAATATCGAGGAAGCGCTTTTAATCAATGCTCATTATGGTAAGCTGTCGGGGTAAAAGCATTGATTCGTCGGTCTTATGTAAGAGTTTTTTGGCCTTTGTAGACAGTGTTCCCACCAGTCATGGTGTCACAGACGATGGTATGGGTGTTGCGGTGGAGCTTGAGCTCTTGCGCTATTTTGTGAAGCATCCTCCACAGAACACAATTATATTCCTGTTCAACAATTTTGAGGAAGGAGGTCTGGTTGGAGCAAAGCATTTTGTCAAACATTCATGGTTCCCCACAGTCAAGCTCTTCTTCAATCTTGGTACAATAGAGATTATTTGGATCAGACGGCATTCTTGCTAATTATAGTTCCGTAGAGGGCGCTGGTGCTGGTGGACGTGCAATACTTTTCCGATGTAGCAGTCTGGAAACTGCTCAGCTGCTTGCAAAACATGCTCCTCTAGTGCACTCGACTCCTCTTGGCAATGACATGTTCAAACTGCAACTTCTTAAGAGGTAACCCTGTTTTATATATTGACACCGAGACTTTGCTGCGATTTCAATAATCAGCGACACCGATTATACGATACTGGAGAAGCTCGGTGTACCCGGTCTGGATATTGCATTTTATAACCCACGTTCTCATTACCATACTCCGAGAGACACTTTAGAGTATACTACACCCGAGGCGGTGCAGCATATGGGACAGATGGTCCTTGCAGCTGTTCGCGCTGTGGATCAAGCTGATGGTATCCTCTCCAAGGAGCATGAACGCAAGATGGTCAATTTCGATATTCTTGGTCGCATAATGTTTGCCAATGGGTTCCCAGCCGTGAACACGGTGAATATCTTATCTTTAGTATTCGTGCCGCTCATTGCAGCAGTGTGGACATTCTTTACCTCGGAAAAGAATTTAAAGACGGTTGCTTGTCGTGCAGGATTGGTGTTGTACGGGCTCACGACAGCTTTTGTAGCCTTTATTCTTTCGGCATTGTTTGTAATAGCTGCAGCGGCCATTATGATTAAAATTAATCCCAAGGTAATACCAATACGACCTTTACCAATTTCACTTCGAGACTAATTGGATACTGATACACAGGTCACCTATGGTAATGCATATGCTGTTGGTTTATATATGCTTGCAGCAGCTATTGCCGGTGTGAATTTTTCTCAGTGGGCATGTTCGCTGATCAAGCCTGTGCGCGAAAAGCTTTCACCGCCAGAGACAAATTTCTACGGTGTAACAGCTTTCTGGTGGCTCATCGTTGTAGCAGCTACTGCTTTAGGATTTAAACAGATCGGTGTACTCTACTATGCGATTTTCGGTTTCCTTGGGAACGTATTGGGCGCAGTCCTTTATCACGCTATTTCCAAGGACAGTAAATTACGCCTGCCGCTAACTGCAATCACGCAGCTGGTTATTCCAATCCTTGTCTTGATCGACTACACTTTCTTAACTATGGATTCGATGCGCCATGCAACTGCAGATGGAACCCCAGAAGCTGCAGGTACAGTCCTATTTTACTGAGAATGTGTAGCAAAGTATGAACTTACCAATGCGACCATCATTTAGTGTACGCTCTTGAAGCTGTTACCATCCTGCTTATCGCTTTGCAGTTGCTGCCGTGGATGAATTACGCTGGTAGTCGTGGGTATTTAGTAACCTTGAGCGTGTCGGTTTTCGTCGTCCTGCTTGCTGTCTGCGCTGTCCTACCACCTTTCACTTCAGGATGGTCTCCCAACAAATTGATCTTTAGGCAAGAGTACAATGCTACCCAGCCTCTTTCCACCGTTACAGTGATTGGAGCTGCCGGTGTTCCATCCTCTCTGTATCCGGCTCTTACGGATGAGGAAGCGAGAACCATCAATTGCGAGCCTTTTAAGAAGTATCAGACTGCATGCCACTACCAAACAGATAAACTCCCGCTTTATGCCCAGAATGCGAATGAGATGGATGTAAATATTGTGGGCAAGGAATGCAAGTACAATGTATGTCGTGTAGACGTGTCGATGGCGGCAAAGAACTCTCTGCTATGCCGTGTCCATTTCGATGCACCTGGATACTCGTCCGACCACATAATCAAGGCCCGAGTGAACGGCTTAGAAACTGAACAGGACACCAAGATCGGCTCGCTTTTGACTTACTCTACCAATTATGGAGACCGGATTGACTGGAGTGTCGAGTATTACAACAATGCTACGACTCACGCGGCTATCGGCTGCTTCTACGATGAATGGAGCAAAGGCGAAATACCCGCGTTCACTCATTTGTTGAACAACATCCACAGAGATACCACACTGTTGCTTCGTGGGCAGGGCCTTGTCTTTGTTAATTTCGCTCAATTGAATTTATGATCTATTCATATCTGCACATATAAATTATTGTTGTGATAATTGAATAAACTTCATGCTTTCTCGAGTCTTCTGGAGATCAATGAAGCATTAGGTCCATCAACCCTGTCTCCGACGACCTCTTTAGCTTTTTGGGTTATGGCGACTGAGCAGAGTCAAGAACAATACTATTCACAGCAACAGCAGCAGCAGCAGCAACCACTTCAGAACGACAGTCATTCGGTGATTCTCGTTACAGCCGGTTACGACAATACTATTCGATTTTGGGAAGCTCTCAGTGGCATTTGCTCGCGCACCATTAAGCACCCTGATTCGGTAATTCATGATCGAAAGCGTGGACGGTAGCATTCACGAAAGCTCACACAGTCAAGCCAGCAAGTAAATCGTCTATGTATATCGCCGGATAAGACAATCCTAGCTGCGGCAGGTAAAGCCCGAGTTGCTGTTGATGCCCTTTCTTTATGCATATCATTCAAAAAAATATGCAGGCAACCATTCAGTCCGGTTATATGATATTAACAGCACCAATGAGAACCCTGTAAGCCTTGCGTCAAAAAAGGAATAACTACAGTGATGAAAGCTGACACGTGTGTATATGATAGTTTGTTGTATTTGGAGATCACACAGGCAACATCACAGCGACTGGATTCCATGGGGAAGGACGATGGATGTTTACTGCGAGTGAAGACGGGCACTTGAAGATTTGGGATACTAGGTATGCAACATACGTGTAGAATATCGACAGAGCAGCAAAGTCTCACGCACAGATGTCCAAGATCAAAAGCAAATCCGGTCGCCACGCGGAATTTTGATAACGGGGCAGCTATCAACGATGCCGTGATGCACGCTAACCAAGGCGAACTTATAACCTGCGATCAGAACGGTGCAGTTAAAATCTGGGATTTGGCAGCGCATGCTTGCACACACGCACTGGCAAGTATTCCCGTGTGACGCGTGGTAGTAGATGAAAGGGAATCCTGACAAGAAAAATCCAAAAAGGTACCGGAAGAAGGTGTACCAATGCGTTCGGTTACCGTAGCCTCGGATGGATCCATGTTGGTTGCTGCAAATAATAAGGTAAATGATAGAAAATGAATGAAAGCTTGTCGTCAATCGCTAACGACCACTCGTATACAGGGAATGTGCTATGTATGGCGCATGTCCAGTACATGCTCTGACGATGCAGATATCGTGCCTGTAAAAAAGTTCCAAGCACACAACGACTATATCGTTCGCTGTGTACTTAGCCCGGATACCAAGTAAGTTTGACTAGGCCTTTTAGAGCAACGGGCATATCAGCTAACATACTTTGCAGACTGTTGGCAACTTGCTCGGCTGACAAGACCGTAAAGATATGGGACACCGAAAAAGACTTTAAACTGGCACTCACGCTGACGGGTCATCAGCGGTGGGTATGGGACTGTGCATTCTCTGCCGATTCGGCATATCTGGTAACAGGTAAGTCCTATTATCACCACTTTACGCTTTCAAGGAGATACTGAGAAAAACCGGCTTTGTACGGAACAGCTTCTTCCGATCACGTAGCACGACTTTGGGAGCTTTCTCAAGGAGAAACCATTCGGCAGTACAATGGCCATCACAAAGCTGCAGTGTGTGTCGCACTCAATGATCTATCCATCGGTTATTCCTAATTGCAACTTCCTCTTTATCTTTACCCACTTTTGCCTATCCCATCCTTTCATCATGATGAAAATTATGCACTATTCTGCTTTATTGCATTCAGGCCAGCTGCGTGCGGAAATAGGATAGACCTTGTGCCGTTATAAACTTCCAACAAGACCGGCCGCAATCGCGGCAACAAATTCTTTGTTTTTCTTCGTGTTTGAGTTGCTTGATCATTTTGGGTGTTGCATGTTGATTACTTACTTGAAAGACAACTATCATGCGATCTTGTTCTTTCACCAGGATAGCTAGATAAGACTTGATCTGCCACATGGTGATTCCTTCATTGATGATGATATCGTCGATTTTGTGTCTGTCTATAAACAGCGACTCCCTTCTGCCTAGGAGATAGACTGTTTGTACCTGAACACCAATGTCACGTACAGCCAGGATACTCTCTAGAAATTTAATGTTATTCTCAGTTGCCCCCTTTCCCCTCTCTCGTTATCTTTTGGTTTAGACACTTGCCATATTTTACAACATGGTGCTTGATCCAAATCCAAATTAAAACGATGAGGATGCAGTATACGTAGAGGAGATATTCGGTGGAATCAAAGTATGGAAGCAGCTAGTTAGAAAAAACCACATTAAGTATTCTTTTCATTCGTAGTCAGTTAATCGACAGTGTGCATATTGTATGCGAATACTTACCACCAGCCGAAAGAGACCGGAAACCAGCGAAACATAAACGAGATCCGTCCAGTTTAGCAATGACACGTTGGCGTGGTAAATGTACTCGCGCGCATGTCCACCAGGAAGAATGTGACACGTCAAATTGCCAACAGCATAGCTCGATCGCTCAGTATCGTCCATGTACCATGGATGGCTGCAAAAAAGGAAAGAGATCTGGTGCATGCACCAGGTACAGAAATCATCAATCAAAAGGATCGGCATTTCATTCATCCACCTCAGGAAAGTGCGCCGAGTTGGTAAATACAATACATAAAATATCGAGATAGAGAGACAGAACATCCTTTGACCGGGTAGTATGCATTGATACTGTATTGCAGGACCCAGCTCACTGCCACTATCATCTCGTTTGTTTTCACACAAGTGGATGAGATCAAGCCCGGCTCTCCGCAACTCTCAACATAGATAGATACCTTTTTCTTTTCGGTTTAGATTGCTTTTGAAGAAAGATCGCAAGTATACATGGAATTTACGGTCAAAAACACAAAGGAATGTACATTTACTACTACTAGTACTTTTTTCTTTCTCTGCTTGGGAGCATGCTGGGTGTGTAAATGTGCGCGTTTGTGTGTGCATCGTTGTGTTGTGCGTGGGATGATTGTAATGTATTGCGTGATATATTGGACAAGGCATAGTTGCGTATACAAAGGGAAACAAAAATTACAAAAAGTGGCTGCTAACGTCGCTGTGCTGTTGCTGTTTGCGTTGGGGTTACTGGTTTTGATGATGCTTCCAAGGGAAGGGAGATGCCATATCCAAATCGGAGGTGCTGTTACTACTGCTGCTACTACAATTGCTGCTGCTGCTGCTGCTGCTGCTGTTGTTGTTGTTGTTGTTGTTGTTGTTGTTACTGCTGCTGCTATTTTTACTATTGTTACTACATATGCTTCCATGATTGCTAATGCTATTGTTGCTATTGTTGATATGCTGTTGATGTTCCCGGTACTGCTGATGGTACGCATTGATATTTGTCGATGACATGGTTGCGTATGCATTGTCGCCCTGAACAATGTTCATTGCAACTGTTTTCGCGTCTTGTAATTTTCCAGTCGTTTTCATGCCGACGACTTGTAAAGCAAGTTCCAACAGCGCTTGGTCGTTCACGTCATAGTAAGTAAATAATGGAACGTCCTGTCCATCCAAGATTATGGGATGTTCCTTGAAGGAGACGACAACTGGGCCTGGATGAGTCATGGGTGGTAATATGCACACTAGGGTGTTTGGGCTCCAGTAGACGGTGGTTGCAAGATGCTCGCCAAAAAGACAGGTCAAGCCGCTGTGGAAGCCAGAACCAAGGATGGTGACCTCGGTGCCACCATACGTTGGACCTTGGGAAGGAACAAGGCGTTCCAGCTGTGGTATGTGAGAACGGACATCGCCATCGGACAGAGGGTGCCGAAAAGGGGGCGCAGCCGCCGTAAAAAGTGGATTGAACGCTGTTGTTACCTGCTGGTGCTCCGTTGCTGCCAAGATATCTGGTTGTTCTTCACCTGGCGTTGGCAGGCAAGAGTCGAGAATTGAAGGGAAAGCGGGGCACGTTACGGGATCCATGAATGCTTGAGTTACAACGTCGTCGCAAGCGGAACAAAGCGGTGTGTTTGGCTTGCTTCCTTCGTCAGCTGCAGAGGAGAAAGAACCTCGCCGGGAGGCCGTGGGCGTTATTGGTGCTGATCTTTTTGAAAATAAGGTACAAGCGCCCTCATCCTGTGAACGCGAGCGTTTCTTTTGAGTACTCTTGTGATCGTCAGTAATCAAAATAGGCGGAGAATCGCCGATGCCGACAATAGAGCCTTGTGCGTCCCGAAGTTCAAAATGAATGCTGAGAATAAGATGATTAAGAATATGAAGCCACGTGCATTGACTTGCTAGATACGTACTAGAACCCGATTTTCTCACTGTGGTGCCGGCAGTAGCACGTTATCCGCGTCGGAAGGATGGCGTCGCCTGAGCTAAAATTGACATACGGTCCACAATTGAAAAGTAGGACGCGCTCCTCTTCGGGTACGTCGTCAATGACAGAGAGTATGCGTTGCTCTGTTGGTTTGCCAGCATTCTTGGAACGTTCGGCTCGTTTGCGCTACAATTGCGGGTGCGTGTTTGGTTTTCGATAGGCTCACACGAATGGCGGTTTTTATTTGTTTCAACTTACCTCTCGCTGTATGCAACCATCGCACATTTTGACACAGTGATCGGGTTTTGAGGCACATACAACTTTGGCATCAAGATAGAGCAGTTTGGACTCGTCGGATAGCATCATCCGCCCGCCGTCTGCAGATACTTTTTGCACAGTCTTCTTTAATCGTGACCGAGAAAGAAGCCGATCTGGCAGTTTAATGTATGGCCAAGATGGCACTTTAGTCCCATCTGCTTTCAACAACTGGATACAAAGCCTAATTTGAGTCTCCACGCGCGATTTTCCCGGCGCCCCAATCACTCGTATCTGGTAGCCGTTGCTATTGCTAACAGAATTCATGTTACGAAACTGTAATTTACTATGCTCCCCATAAATTATTTTTTGCATACCCGCTCTCACAGGTTCGGGACCCCTCAGACGATCTAGATTTACATGTTATGCTTGACAACAAACAAACCAAACGTAAATGTTTGTTCAACATACCTCGCTGGAGTCTGTGCCTCCACGTCGTAGTCAGCTATCTGGAAAAATGGCTCAATCTCTTGGCCGCTCTAAACGGAATTTAGTAAGATTATTTTTTTTTCTGTTTTCTCTAACTTGTGCTTACTTGCCTTGGTTTCATACAATTCACTGTTGCTGTGATGTACTTTGATAAGAGCATCGCTGTTGTAAGGAGGAGACATGGGCGACGAGGGGATGGAAAAACTTTCATGCTCGTTCGCAACAGAGTTGGAAGATGTCGAAGGAGATGGAAAATGCTTGTTTAAACTGGTGTCGTCAATGGAGAGAGCTTTAGAGGTATGCATGAGGAGGTGTGCCGTATCGATATCTCGGAAGAGAGCGTTGTTGCAACTTCTCTGACTGTGAGAAAGGAGCAAAGATGGTGTAACGGACATTGGAGAAGGGTGGGGTATGCAAGACGAGAAAGAAAAAGAACAAGAGGAAAGACGAAAGAAATAGTTTGAGGTTAAGACGAAACAAAACGCAAAGATTTATATATGTCAAATAACAAGGAAGTTATTTGGCAGTCTCAGCACGTTTTTGGCGGCTTCAATTGCGATGAGGACCTTGATAGACTTCCAGAAACTACAAGTGTGGGAAAGAAAGCATAATAAAGATAGTAAGCAAGGATCCGTCCGTCCGAAGCGATTGTGCAACCTTTCTTTCGTCGTCTCGATACGTTTTCCGTGTTGGTGGTCTGATCGCAATGAGATTCCGACGCGCTCTGTACCTGTGCTACATTTCGTTCTCCTTGTGTCCCCACCCCCAAAAACAAACCCAACAGGCATCGTAGCTAGACAGCGTGGTCATGGTCGTGGATGATAGGCGATCTCTCTTTCCTTAATTTTCCGTCCGCATAAGATATTTTCCCATTGATACAAATTATTTTATCTGTGCTTAGAGGGTTTCTTGACGACCGTGGGCCGGATTTGAAAGTTCCATATTTGGATTGGTTGACTTGATTGTTGCCAGCTCCCATACTTTTACGCAGCTAACGGCATCAGTGCTTGGTTGTCACTGTGAGAGATATAATTGTCTGAAAGTTGACACTAATTACCAAGCGCTAAGAATGACAAATAAAGAGAGAGAGGGAGAGACATAATTCCATAGATTCTTGGATCAACCACGTATATAATCGATCTTTAACGTAAAAACTCCCAAAAACAAAAACCTTGCAAAACGAAAACAAGACACTGTTGAGCAAATATTAACATCAATAGCATTGCAGAAAACCGTCCGTAAAGTATAATTATCGATGATATCACCATTTACTCGTGTTTCACTACTACAGAATCTAGTTAACATAACATTTATATTTGTTCAGGTAGGATGAACCATTTAAAGAGAGATAAATCGGTAGCAAGTCTCTCTTTTTCACTCCTTGAAAAATAAAATAATCGATATGGTTGCGGCAAACTTCTGGTTTGAGAAGTATTGTTTCAAACAAACGATCTCACAGATCAAAGTATACATATGCAATAATTGACAGCAGCAAAGGTCCCACAGACAGCGCAGCATGCATAATTTCGAGGCTGGAACTTGTTTTATCTTGTGGGGCACATTGCGTGTGAAACACCGCTCGGGCGTTATCCCCTTTCTTTACCCGCGAAGACCGGTTTAACGATGATGGGAGATCCGGAATAAGCTCGATAATCCACTACGCATACAACAGAGATCGATCTGTCTTTCCCCGATCCATCCTCGTTACCTAATCAATTCCGTTTGGAGAGTTCTTCTCTTTTTTCTTTGCTGGAACCACGTAGCTCGTCTCTAGCATCGTAATTTAGGTCCACTCTTCGTGAGCCGTTATTCCTTGTACTTCAAGATATTGTACCCTGCTTTCAAATATTCTTGGCCATCATACTTCGTGGAACACACAGTCAATACTATCCGGGGACATAGATTATCTTTCGATACTATATACAAGCATCGCAAGTCATAAAATAGAAATAGTCTTATCTCTCGTCGTATATGATATCGACGAGCTCGTTAGTTGCAACGACAGACCACGTATCCCTGATTAGTAACTGTCTCTAGATTATGGTCATAGAACGTTCCAACCTGCCACAAGCCCGCTCTTGCCCGTTATGTGCATAGATTCAATCTCCTTAGCGATTCCTGGTAAAGAAAGGAAGGAAGTTTACGAGCCATTCAAGGTTTAGCCGCACAGCCTCCTTCAGAGTCAAGCAACTTTATTCTTTTCCTGTTTTGCGCTATCTCACACATTCTAAAGGATTTGCAGCTGACATTATGCTATTAAGGAGCAAGATTTTAGGCCGGAGAAATCGCATTCCGAGTAATTGGAACACTATCCTGCTAGCGAGATCTCCAGTCTGACAAGCTTATGCTATGCGATAAGATGTAGCAGTTGCAGCTTACTCTCCTTTGCTGTCAAGCAAGCAAAAGGAATATAGAAAAATCATCCCTCATAAATGTAGGGCCACTCCGTTCCGAAATGCTTACAGTGATCGTGGATTATCCCACTTATCGTGACCTCAATCTATGCCTGAGAAATCTCTCGGCCGAGATCCTCACGGATATCCTCCTGTCTATTTTAAATTTAGTCGCAGGTTATTCTTCGGTTCCACACACATTGCAACGGCTCCAAAAGCGTGGGACACGTGCCGAAAACAGAAGGATGAGGTGGATGATCATCTTTCCAAATGGCTAGCTAGCTCTGGAGAGAGTAGTTGCACAGTAATTTGTTGCTAGGTATCACATTTCATCAGAAATCAGAGATCTGAATCTTGCATGCATATTTTGCTGATACACACTCTAGAAAGTTTTGTTGTGTTTGCAAGATTTAGAGATTGGATGCCTGTGCTGGCATAGTTATCAATAGAAATAGTATTACAAGCTGGAGTCTTTAAACTATAGTTTTAAGGTTTAATGAGTTGTAACTTGGAGAGAGGACTGAACTCGTAGCAATGGGTGTTTCTGCTGGCTATGCAAAGTTTGGAAAATTGCTCTCTTGCGTGTGTGTATACAATAGTTGTGTCACAGCTCCGTCATCTGCATCTGCTGCTGCTGTGTAAATCGATGGTGGTAGCAACGTGTGTTGTTATTGATACAGGTGAACAAGACCGTACAAAAAGGTATGGAACAGGATATATGATAATAAACCGCCAAGTGCTCCATCCACGACCAATTCGCGCCAGCCATTCATAAAGTATCTTGATGGCTGGGAACGGCTCTTGATAAGGATGAGCATCGTTGCAAGAATTGTCCAGCTCAGGGCATAGAATAGGAAGCCGCTCCAGTTCGTCAGACCGAGGATGCCCGCTGCTGATCCTGCAATGGCCGCGAAACACGAGCGAATGAACTGCAGCTGCTTCATATTATGTGCAACGTGAGGTTGGTAAAACCTGTGTGCATCTTGATTGGGTGGATTCACGTTCGGATTCATTGCTGTCAAGACGTGTTGGTCAAAGGCGGAGAGCGGGGAAGCATCATCACCACCGCCCAAATTCTCCCCCCTTTTCGCTGCCAGATCACCTACTTTACAAATATTTACATTCGTATTTGTATTATCCAATATTGTCATATATTGATAGAGATATTCACCGCGTCATTATCCGAGTATTTGACAACAATGCACTTTATGATGAGGTTAGGGGGCACCTGTTTACCAGTGCAAAAGTTCTGATATTCAGATACGAGATAATAGGTTTATTTGGTAGCGTGTGGTATCCTCTATGGTGCCAAGTACTTTAAATATCGATATTATATTTAGCAACGTTGCAGGTTTCCATTGGTATTCTGTGACCGGCGCAGTTTCTCTTGTTTTCTCATTGCCCTCAAAAGATCACCATCGTCTTCATCGTCGTCGTCGTCGCTGTCTTCTAAAGATGAAGAAGGCTGAATATTATCTGTATCTCTCGGTTGCTCGCTGTCAACTTTAGAATATCGTTTATCAGGTTTAATTGCCTCGAGCTCTTCCTCCGAATCAGAGTCGGGAAACATGTCGAAAAATATGATATTTCCAGTCGGTTTTGATTGCTCACTGTTTGCTGCTGTTGAAGATGGCTTGTGCTCTTCGCTCTGCTGACGAACAGAGCTTGGGAGAGAGGACGTTGCAGTTCGGGCATCTTCTGTGGTTGATACACTGGTAACCGACGAGGCGGCCGAGTTCGCTTGAGGTGATGACAAATTTGCTGATGATCGAGAACTCTTTGGTTTGAAGTTAGAAAACGTATGTCTAAAAGATCCGCTTTTGGAGGAGGACTGGGCGGATGCTTGCTGCTGCTGATGGGAGGACGAGTTGCTACTTTTTCGGCGAAACATACTGCTCATTCCCAGCTTTTTCCTCTTCTTTTCCTCTGCAGGCTCTGCAACTGTGATCTCTGGAAGCGTATAGGATGGCGGTCGCATAGTAGGTGCATCGGCAGCTGCATCGATCAGTATGGGAGTATCAACGAACATGTACCCGAGCTCCGAGTGACCTCCAGTAAGAGGTTTGTAGATGGCATGGGGATGGACGAGCACTTGAATGCAAACCTTGTACTCTACAGTCACTAGACGTCCGCTGGCGACGGTGATGGTTGGTATGGCATCCACTGGGATTGGTAAACTTTGCGATATCGTCTGCACAGAGTAGTCGGTTTTCATTAATAGATTGACATCCGCGTGCACCGCGTATGCTTGCTCAGATATAACCTTGGTCCTTTACATCTTGAATTAGTGTACATTTCCTAACTGACAATTTACACTCTACCTTTCTCCGCATGTCAGAGTACATATTCTCATTAATGAAATGGCAATTCCACGTTTTCGTCTGTATGGGCATTCATGCCATATATGTGCTACAAATGGAATCACATCGCCTAAAACCAACTCGCTTAAATTACAACTGGTTGCATTTATCCACTATTTTTGTCTTTACCTTGTTCGCGAGCTTTACACGGGACAGTGATCTTGGTTGCAGGCTGATACTGCCTCTGAGTACCAGTCTCATCGGTAACCAAAGCTTTAAATATAGCCTCGCTGGCTTGTTGGTCTGTTGCATTCATATGGTTGTAAGGCAATGCCAGGATCGGCACCAAAACCTGCGCAGACGGTCGTTGCTCCTGGTCATTGATAATGATGCGGATCCGGTATTCTACACGAGCTTCTGCCGTTTCATCACGTATCTGCGGAAATTCGACGTTAATGCTAACTTCGTCCACGGCAATCAATCTCTTTATGCGGGCGGTACCTCAAATGATGAAGGCAAATCAGCAGATTCAGGCACTTTGAGTTTAAACGGGTATACGAGTTCCTTGTCAGCTACCAGGTCGATCGACTCGCTCGTATGGCCTCGGACAAACGTGCCCGCTGCTTTGAGACTCCAAACTTCTTTGAAGTATTCGCAGCTGTCTTGCATTTGCCCGATGCGCGTGCAGACATGGCCACTCCAAACAATTCGTAGGCTGGATAAGCGTTCGTGGCGCGGCGAAAGAACTACACTTCCTTCCAAAGTATCTCCAGGACGATACTGTATCCGGTCCGGAGGAAGCCAAATCGACACATGCTCCATTCCAGTCATAAGAAATAGCGAAGAAACAACCTGCTGAATGGGTTGTGCAACGTCAATGGGTTCGGGGCTTAGCCCGTTCCAACTTGTTCGAATAACATTTAAGGGAAACTCTTGTATCGACTGCCACGTTTAGATGGCTCTGCATCCTTCATTTATTTTCAAAGACGGTATACGCTATTGTAAACAGAACGGGAAGAAAAAATGTATACATTCCAAAAGATAAGTATAAAATACACGCAAAAGCTTTTTTATGCATAGGGGTTGGCGCCCAATACACGGATAAGCGGTGGTGTTTTCACCATCTCGATGGATACCAGTACTTGGATCTTATCCATGGCCATGATAGTTTGAGACGCTTGATCAGGACGGTAAGCTGTGCTGTCTGAAAGGCGTTCCATAAGCATCGATGCTCGCTTGCTAGTGGATCGTGTCTTTTCTGGAAGAATAACTGGAGGCTGCTGTGTCTCTTGAGTTTTCGAGGTTTCAGATCCGACGCCGTTGGTTTGAGACTGCGTGGATTCCACCATTCTTTGCACCTTGCCATTTGTCTCGGCTTGCATCTCGGCTATAATTGCTTCCTCATCCATATCTTCCTCGTCTTCATCGTCAGATAGGCTCCAAGGATGCTGCTTGCCTGTTGTGGTATCAACTCCCTTCTTCCAGTACATCGTCAGTGCGCGTTTCTCCCGATCGAAGTCAGATCTCCAGACAGGCAAGTTGGCCAGGTGGATACGACGCTCTAGATTGAGCTCGGGAATCATAATATCAAAGAATTGATCAAACACTGCAACCACCGTAGCCTCCTTGCGTACAGTCGTAATGTTTGAGTCAGGCTGTTTGATACCTCTTTGGTTCAGATACACGGCTAACCACATCGAGATACTTTGCTCGCGAGCGTAAATTGCAGCTTCCTTCTTGACATTGCAGTGTTGAGCCAACTTTTGAACGGTATCGCGATCCAAATAGAATCGTTTTTCTAAGATCAAACGATTAGTTGAATGGTTCATGGAGCACATAGGTTCGCGCCTTACCTCCTGAAAGGGTCGCTTCCAACTGTCGGTGAACAATGATATCAGAGAACCGGCTTGAAGGTGCAGTGAAATGTGTGAATAGCGGTGCATTAAGTGCATAGTGCCCATATTTCAGGATATCCAAAGTGCCTGTGCAGAAGTACTTTGGTGGCTGCATTGTCTTAAGTACCATAACTGACAACGCTTTGCGAAGCGTCGGGTCTTGAATGGACTCGATTGATCGTTCAATGGCACCTGCGCTGGATATATCGATAGGAACGTTGAGGTATCGGGAGACATAGTCTTCGAGTTCACGCTGTTAAGAAATATGGAAAATCAGTATGTACTCATCAATAAAATCCGCGTGATCTTGCCACTTTCACTTACGATTTTGCGAGCATCCGGGGGCGCATGCCGACGCAAAAGAGCTTGCTCAGGGAAGTGGCTAGATACCCTTTGAGCAACACTTTGATTGGCAATCAAGAAGAGCTCCTTTGTGATAATTTGGGATGGTTTCTTCTTGGCGATCGCAATGCTGACGGGCTCGTGTTTTTCACCGAATTCAAAGGCAAGTTCCTGTCGCATTTGGGACATGCCGCCTTCGGCATATCGTGTCTCATGAAGCTGTGTCGCAATGCTGTACAATGTACGGATATCTTGCTCAAGGCCTTCCCGGATTGCAGCATCGGAAACGCTGTCCAAAGTACCACTGTTGATAACAGTCTGCGCATCTTCGTAGGAAACATTTGCGCAAGGTCTATCAAAAATTCCATTGGTACATTGACTCGCCTTGCTTCACAGAATAGGAGGAAGACTTACGTGATAACGGTTTTGCCAAACCAGGTGTCCAAAACTTTTCCTGCAGAGCTCATCTTGTAAACCACTGAGAAGGCGAGTCTATTACTTCATTAGTACTCATGTCGCCTGCAACGTAATGTAATGGTCACTTACCTCTTCTCGTTTGCAACCAGATTGGTAACCTTTTCGGTCAAGTCGGTCGGCAAAATAGGTACAAACTTGTGGATTAACTCGACACGCACGGCACGAGCACGAGCTTCCTTATCCATAGGAGAGTGAGGCTTGATAAAGTGAGCGACATCGCTGACGTGAATGCCAATATCATAAATATCTTCGCCGATCTTTTGAATGGAGATAGCATTGTCCAGAACTGCATTTTCAATGTTAGCTTACAGTCATTGTCAATATTCATCAATCACGACTCACCTTTAGAACCTGCTTCAGCCAGTGTGAAGATACGAACGTCAGTAATCTCGCGACGGCCCTCCAAGTCCTCTGCCGAGATCTCGTAAGGGATGGAAGGTAGACATTGTCGCACAGCTTCAGAAAACTCGGTGTCTGTCACATTATTATCTGCCAGAATAGCTTGTGTTTGTACATCCAAGTCTTCAATTCTTCCTAGTTCGCGCTCAAGAGTGCCAAAAGGATGCAAAGATGTGATAGGCCAACGCTTGATAGATCCCTGCAAAGCAAGATTTTTAGCGTTATGATTCAAGGGTTCAACTTTTGATATTTCAATTTACCACAAATAGTCGATTTGCATAATTCTCTGGATTTTCGACGAAGTCTTCCGGTGCTTGCTCGATAGGAATGGCAATGAGTGGCACTCGTTTATCAGTAGCCTTGAACCATACAATGCGGGGTGCTTCCTTCTTGGGAGCCTGTCCAGTCTCCGCTTTCTGAGCCTCCTCTGCAGCCTTTTCTTCCTGGGCGCGCTTGTTGTTGGGACGCATAAGGGTCAGAGTACCGGAGAATACCTGATTCTGAGCGCGCTCCAAAATGGCCACAACGACACCGCAGTATTTGGGTTTGACGGTATCCACATCGCTGTCGCCACCAAATATAATTTCATTTTCATCCTCTTCGTCAGGCAAACGGACCTTGGGTTGGCCGCCGTTGCGTGCAAGTTTGGCCTCTTCCTTCTCCTTCTTTTCTCGCAATACCTTTTCGACATCAACCAAACGGATGGCTACGACATCGCCTTCCAAGGCACGGTTGCGATCGCGCGAGCCACAAACATATATATCGGCATCCAGATCATCGCACGAGACATATGCGTCGCTGCGGTTACGTTTGTTGACACGCAACATGCCGCGCACAAGCTGGCGGGAACGGAACAACGGCGTCAAGGCTGAGAAAGGCAAATGAGCAATAAATAGCGGTCGTCGCTGATGCGGGTTTGCATCGTCTCGAGTGAAGTTGACGCGAGTTGGAGTAAACGGAACAAGGTTGAAGGAATGGCGATACGAAGCTGTTCTAGGCGAAGGTGCAGCGCTTCCACCTGTAATTAAATGAATAATTTAGTCGATTGTTGCTTGTCCTTTTAAATACTTGTCGTCCTCCGAACTTACTGCTTCTCCAGTCGTATTGCGACGATCTTCTGTTCATCACCTTGTTGGAATCGTTGCCAAGGCTAAGCGGCTTATTAAAAGAGATACGCCTATTGGATCGAGGTTCAGCCAGCGGCTGGTTCTCTGTTACAGTAGGCAGTTGCAAACTCATGCGCTTGCCAGTGCTGATGCTGCCAGAGATATTGCCATTGAATCCGCTCATGTCAGAGAAACGTCGACTATCACCAAACGGCTGGTCGGAAGTATCGTCTTCGTTGCTGGCTCGTTTGCTGTATGTTCCCATCAATTTCGCTTCCGCTTCTGCCAATGCTGCCTCGCGAGAAACATAAACATCCTCCTCCTGCTCACTGATGCTGCTGGCACGCATGCGCATCACACTGCTGCGGCGACGATCGGTTGACTTGGCTTCAGACGGGAGAGGCAAAAGAGACTGGATGTCGATTCCGCTGTTCCGGTTGCTTGCGCCACTGCCATGAGAGAGACGTCTGTTGCTGCTGGAGCTCGCAGTTGGTCCCAAGGACTTTCTGCTACCTCGGCGACCGGTGGAGACAGAAGTAGAAGGAGCACCAGCACCAGCACCAGCAATTTCTTCCTTTGCATTATATGGTGGAAGAGACTTTAAGGTGTTGATCATATCCTGAAGCGAATCAACTGTGACAGACTGTTCATCGTGGTGCGCTCTGCTGTCTTCTTCCTCAGCAAGTGTATGTAACCCAAAGTTTGTATTCCGGCGGCTACCGCCCTGATTGGGCACCATATCGGATAAGGTGGCGGACTTGCTTCGTTGATGGCCGCGTTGGTGTTGTCGCGAAGGAGGATGTCTCGCCTCGCCGGTTGGGCCAAACGCATGGAAAGACCGACGTTTATCAGCACTTCTTGACGATGATGGCGGCGACTAGATTGCGAAGGGTGAGTAAAGATCGCACGTCTGCAGACGCAGACCCTGTCCTCTGTATCTTGTTTCCATACAGAGGTGCGTCACCCATGCCGGGAAGGCCACTTACGGTTTGCTCGGGAGGGTCAAACAGACCACGAGTACTCTCAGGCGCCGTTTGTTGCTCCAATGTTTCAATGTCGTTTTCCATTGGGATGCCAGAAACGAAAGGAACGAAAAGCAATCAGCGCTTTTAAAAGATGTAAAAAGAGAGGTTGTGTGTCTTTAAACGATACAAAGAAAAAGAGTTGAAAGGAAGAAGAGGAAAGATGGGGACAGCATTGTTGCAGGCTTTGAGACTTTCACAACCCTTGCCCATTTCAAACGCCGTCTCAACTGTGCAACCGCACACGCTTCCATTGCAAACCCTTTTTCTCATGACTGTGGACAAGAAAACTGACTGCCGACACCATTCCTGCACTGTTTATACTTGGAGAGTATCAGTGCTGTACAGAAAGGCATAGCTGATCAACATGCGATGATTTTATTTTTTTTTTTTTTCTGAAAGAGAGAAGCATCGGTGTTTAGACAAAAGTTTATTTCTTCTTAGGGCCAGCAGCCGTACTGTATGTAGTTTCTTTGCCCAGGGTGCTTTAAAATACCGGATGGTACATGGCGTCGCGAACAGAATTTGAGTAACAAAAAAAAGCAATATCTCTGCTATCATCACAGCATTAGTTGAAACTTGCGAATCATCTCTCTCTATCTGTATAAAATAAGCTTTTCAGGCACACAAATATAAATTCGAGACAATATAATTAGGTGAGCTTTTTTTAGAGCTGGAATCGACAAAACCAGGAATTTTACTTTTTTCTTGTTTAAGCTTCATTCTTTTTGTTTTTAGATAAACCAGACACGATATCATCCACTCTCAAAAGCAGACATGCAGACTAATTAAAACGACAGCGGTTAGTTGCTAAACTTACAAAGTTTAAACTTTATCTCCTACCTCAATAGCGGTCTTGATAGTCTGCACCTTGACAGCATTTGGTTCCCATACACCGTAGTCCTTCATATCTACAATCTTTCCAGATTCACCATCGATACCAAACGTGTGTTCACCGTTTGCATGTTTTGCTCGAAGCTGTGTCAAGGTCTTGATAGCATTGCCACCACAGTTTTGAACCAAAGTACGGGGAATGACCTCCATGGCTTCAGCCACTGAGCGGTATGGCCATTGCTCAATGCCTTGCAAAAGTTTTGCATTCTCTTCGAGTTTAACAGAGACCGCCATTTCTGTGGCACCACCTCCTGGAGCGAGCTTGGCGTTGAAGAACACGTTGCGGGCGACGCACATGGCATCTTGCAAGTTACGCTCGACTTCTGCAATGATATCTTTGCTGGGACCGCGGAGAATGATGGAGCATGCCTTTGGATCCTCACACTTTGTAAGGAAGGTGAAGTATTCATCACCGATCTTTTCAATGTGGAATAGACCGCACTTGGTGCCGACATCGCTTTCTCGCAAATCATCGACGCGGTTTACAATGGTAGCTCCTACTGCGCGAGCGATACGGTTGTTATCAGTTTTGCGTACACGACGGATAGCAGTGATGCCGGCCTTTACAAAGTAATGCTGTGCCAAGTCTAGCCAAATTCGGAGAAATCAGCTATCTCTAACCTGCTATGAAAAATGAAACAAGCCATACCCGATACACCCTTTTCGGTAAAGACCAAATCAGGCTTGACAGAAATGATCTTGTCGCACATGGCCTTGACTTGCTCTTCTTCGATTTGCAGTATCCGGTTCCAATCAGTTTCTTTGGTGATTTCGATATTGGTCTGCGATTCTCCCTTCTTATATTCCAATGGACAATCCAACAGGACAATGCGAGGGTTTTCGATGCGTCGGCGCATCTTGGGATGGGTAACGTCTTTGTTCAAGATGAGGCCATCCAATACTCGGGATTCTTCGATTTCGCCTCCAGGGATCTAGCGTCACATTTTTAGCATGCATTCTACAAATAGAGTGGGTTTCATGCGTAGTACCTTTTCAACGCGAGCATATCGCTTAATATCCACTTCACGGCGACCGGTACCTTCCTCTTCCATGGCGACTGTTCGAACAGCATCCAAGGCAAGCTTGCACATTAAATCGCTCCAAGTGCTTACGAACTTTGTGCCAATTGAAGACTTGATCAATGAAAGCATCTCCTCGTTGTTGTTGACATCTACAGGCATAGAGATTTCTTCTACAATCTGCAATGCATCCTCCAAGGCCTTCTTGTAAGCGCTGATAATGATAATTGGATGTACGTTGTTTTGGATGTGCGGCAACGCCTGCGCAAGGACCTCACCAGCTTCAATGATATCAGGAGGTGTTAAGAACGTTCCTGGATATTCTAAACTCGAGTGCTTACCAAGAATGATGACACTGGTGGTACCATCGCCGACTTCTTCATCTTGTGTTCTGGAAAGTTCAATCATACTTTTGGCGGCGGGATGATCAACCTCGATTTCACGCAAGATTGCGTTGCCATCATTGGTCAGAAGGATGCCGCCCATGGGATCGAGAAGCATCTTGAGCATAGATCTCGGTCCCAAAGACGTGCGAATGACATCGGCTACAGTCTAAACCAAAAGACAAGTTCTAAGCACAGTGCCTGGCATCTTTCACGCGTGTCATCTTCTACCTTTGCAGCAGTAATGTTGGAGAGCTGAGCCTTGCGGCCAGACTCTCGCTCCATGTTGGTATCTGTTTCGAAAGTTACTTTTGTAAGCAACAGTAGAATCTCGGTAGGAGAGGCATCTCGGTAGACAACATACTCATTACAAGAATTGGGCTCTGCATCTTTGTAAAGGCATTCAAAAGCAAGTTTGGCACGTTTTTTTTTCGCAACGCGAGAAGCTTCCATTCACAGTCCGCACATGTCAAACATGCCTGCAGACTGCAAGCGGCGAAAGAATTATTACTGTATTTTTTAAAACAGTTGTCGTTTGGAGCATAAAATTGCACGACAAACAAGA
>NW_027192146.1:561363-562742 GCF_041956525.1 Rhizomucor pusillus | reverse complement strand
ACGAAAAAGTATTGCCACCAACCTTTGTTCTTCAACTCTTTTAGCCTTCTTTAATGCTGTAATCAATAACGCGGGATATAAAGCTATTCCAATAGATAGAAATATGGCAGATATAGTTTCAAGAAGCTCACAGTCTTCATCAAAGTAAATGATCTTGAACGGGAAAAAATGTCGAAGGAAAGAAAGTGAAGCGGAAATCAATATAATCCGCAGCATGTAATCCAATTTTTGGGCGAAAGCGATCTGAAAGGACGAACACTGCGTGAACCAAAATAATAAAATGATGTGTGCGAACGTATCCAGATATAAGCTCCAAATAAAGTCAAGCGAATATGCATGCAGCTGCCTTCATATTTAAGGTTATTCTGACAAGGACGAGCCATATACAGATTATTGCTTGCCTTTCAAAACTTCTTTCGCATCCAAATGAGACGGCGAGAGGATACCAGATTTTCTTGTAAAGCTTGAAATGACACGGGTTATTGTCTACGATATTGTGAATGTCCTCTGATATGAAGCAGGTTGCAATAGACGATAAGACTATGGAGGGCTGATTCATGGATGGTTATTGTTGTTGTGTTTGACAAATCCTGGAGTATTATTACAAGTACAGCACTAATAAAGATTGGCTGGATCGTATTTAGATCAACATATCATACTTCTATCAACTGCTTGAAGCTTATTTCTTCGTCTGGGGCGAAGATAATGGGCGAACATCTGCTTGTACCTTTCTGATACTTTAAAGGAACGCGACTCAAAGTTGAAAGGGCAAGGACATCTCATATCGTTCCGGGATGCATGTAACCACGTCTGGTCATTCAATATAGTTGCCATCCTGTACTGGGTACTGTCGGTGATGGACAAACAAACATCCTTCAACCGTAGGTTCGTGGATGCTTAAAAATTGATAATAATCACGAACCAAATATATCCCTTTGCGGAATAGGTTTCTACCGGGCTGCAGATCAGACATAATTCAGAATCAAACAAGTGAGAAAATAAACAGCAAAAGTAGTGCTGCATGGGCGATTGTTATGGAAGTAGAGAGATAAAATATATGTGACTTTGCGTGGAATCGAGATCTTCCAGAGAAATTTTCAGGAAGTACTGTTCTCCTCGAGTATTTTTCCAGTAGTTCCTTACACTAGGAGAAAAGCCCTCCCCGCGACTCTGCGCGTGACAGCCTTCATGATAATATACCCGCATAGCGATGGTGAATAGAACTGGCATTGTTAGGAATCCATTAAACATCGAAAAAGAGGCTTCACAGATTCTTTGTCATAGATGATTTGACAGGAGGAATTTATAATATTTCAGAAATAAATGACGCTAGAGAACCTCTAATTCACAACAGTATTAAACTATACCCGCTACTGGTT
>NW_027192146.1:553359-561082 GCF_041956525.1 Rhizomucor pusillus | reverse complement strand
GCAATGCCGTCACCAAAATGTCCCAAATGTGAATAAATAGTTCCATCTACTGGAGTACGATGAAGCAAAAGATCCCTTTTGCGTTGCCGATCTAACCATTTTCTTGTGATGCTTTGTTATAAAATATATTGATAAATGTGCAAATCCACATTGTGGATTAATGCGCCAACAATTTTTGAAAAACCTGCAGGGGCTCTTTCTTGCAAGTTACCATGGCTCCTGAACGGATACTGGCAAGTAGTCTCGTTAATATTCATTTGAATAGAACTATATTCTTACTTTAGCTCAGTTAGTAGGTTTAGGCAACTATACACACCCAAACACTCGGCACAATGCAGGAATGTTAGCTCTCGATTACCTTGCACAACGTCTGAATCTGTCGTGGGCGCAGCACAAACCTTGGAAAGCTCACGTTGCCTCCACTATTTTAACTTTACCATTCAGCCCTGACAATCAGGATCGGAGCGTTTACGAAATCACATTGTTGAAGCCTCATCTATTAATGAATGTTTCTGGCTCGAGTGTTGCGAGGGCAGGTAGGAGGACGGGAATAGATCATTGCATCGTATGACTTTTCTAATTTTGTGCTAGTCAAGGACTTGTCAATAACTGGATCCAATGTATTCGTATTCCATGATGATCTACAACGGGATTTGGGCAAAGCGTCGCTCAAACGAGATGGTTCAGCGAACGGTCACAATGGCATCAAATCGACGATCCAGAAACTAAAGACGGACGAGTTTTGGCGCGTACGGATTGGTATCGGTCGGCCTGTTTCTCGCGATAAAGATGAAGTTGCAGACTACGTTTTGAGCAAATTTACAGCAAACGAGATGGATGTGCTGGCAAAGAAAATCTACCCGCTGTTAGAAATCGGTCCTGGTCTCGGTTTGGAGACTTTACTTTTACGAAATCGGTTGTGGGAGTTTCCGAAACCACAAAAAAAGAAGAAAGCAAAGTTGCAACCGAACGACATGCAGCAGGAAAAGCAGCAGCAGCAAGAAAATGAAAATGAAAATGTAAAAACGACGGAAACCAAGTTACCTACCTCTCCTCCAAACGTCGCAGTGACAGCATAACACACATTATATCTATACTGCATTTCATTATAGCCTACGCATTTGCATTCATCTATTTCACAATGCATTGTCTAAAACTCTCTACAAGTGCCTTGCGATTCAAATTTTTCCCTATAAAGACCAGCTTGTTGATCCGCTCTTCACCTTCCCGCCATGCTCTATCCTGTTGCCCATCAAAAGTCTATGTAAACTAATATTTAATACATACCGAAAATCGATTTTGTTTCGATTACGTGATTACCATGTGTACGCCCTGGAATGTATATCTGTCTTCTTCACCATCCACGTTAAGAATTCCCTTCATGCGGTAGATATTTGGTCCTAGTGAAGCAAGGACACTCTGAATCCATCGATTCAGCTGATCGAAATCCAAAGCACCCGGCTCAGTGATTCCAATAGACGTAACAAGGCTATTGTGTCTCTCCTAGATATATCATTGGTAAGCCCAATGGTGATCCACAGTGATCGACAGTAAACATACGTGTTTGTGATCGTCCTTTAGCATATCAGGTTCACGTTCGAGGACACGCTCCAGATCGAATCCGCCAACGTTAATAATCTTGTCCAAATCAACTTTGCCATACTCGCAAGGAATAACTTGTACATCGTTTATCTCTTTGATACGCGCAGTAATTCTTTGTTGGTCCGCACGCTGTACAAGATCAGCCTTGTTGAGTAAAATAATGTCTGCAAAAGCAAGTTGCTGGTACGCTTCGGGACGTTCTTCAGTGAGATACAACTCGACGTGCTTGGCATCTACCAATGTGACGATCGCATCCATTCGGAACGCTTGTTGCACCTTTTCATCTACGTAGAAGGTCTGCACGACAGGACCGGGATCGGCCATGCCAGTCGTCTCGATCAAGACCAGATCGAGCGACTTTTGGCTGTCTGCGAGTTCGTGTAGAATCTTTACTAGATCTCCTCGAACCTTTGGTTTTGATCGAGAGCGAACATGTTATTCATCTGGGATTTTTCGAGTCGTTCTTAGCAATAGAATGTCTACCTTGCAGCATAAACTAGAGCAGAAGTGCACATTGTCTAGGGTCAATAAAGCAACTGACAGAGCGCCAAATACATACCATCCATTTTGAGTCTCGTAAATCTCTTGACCAGCTTCAACAACCAGACCGCCATCCACAGCCACTTCCCCAAACTCATTCTCAATGACAGCTATCTTTTTACCATGCTGTGCCTGCAGAATGTAGTTCAAGAGTGTTGTCTAGGACAAGTTAGACCTTGCTCGGTGCAAACAGCATTCAAAGACTATCGGTACCTTGCCGCTGCCAAGGAATCCAGCGAGGACAGTGACGGGTGTGCGAGTGTCAGTGCCTGTCGAGTCTGTTGCCATTACGGGAAAAAAGAGAAGGGGAGGGAAATTTCCCCATTGGCTGCATAAAAGTAGGGGAGCAGGTTCGGGGGGGACCGAGAGCCGCGGGTACCAGCCTACGTTTTCTTTTCTCTTGTTCGCTTACATACACAGCAATGTGCCAGTTCTGTGGAGTTGATCCCGCATTTGCTGCCTATTTTGAGAATAATGATAACAACGGCGCAACTGTCACACAGGTATCGGAAATGAGCGAGGTGCCACCGTCCACGGACAACGTGGCTCCTGCACCCAACTTTTTTCGTCTAAAGCCAACGAACAAACGTTACCAGGCTGGAGGTCGAATCACCACGCAGCAGCTAACGACTTTTGCGTCGTCTCTTTCGGCCGAAGCACGTTTGCTCATGGGTCACCACGGGCAAACATACCACGATGCGTTGCGACGTTGGTCAAAGTGCGCTGTCAAGCCAGCACTCGCAATAGTTATGCCAGCTATTCCCGAGGACGTCAGCAAGACCGTAAGTAGATAAAAATATGCGTGGAAACTAAATGGATTAACGACAATGGTTATATTTAGATAATTATGGCAAACAGCCACGGCTTGTCGTTTGTGGTGAAAGGCGGAGGCCATTCTCCCAGCGGACACTCCAGCATAGAGAATGGCATTGTCATCGATCTCAGTCTTATGTCTCAAGTATTTATCAAACCGGATGAGAAGCAGGTTGTCGCTGGAGGCGGTGCATTGGCACGCGATGTTATCAAAGCAGCTGCAGAGTATGGCCTTTCATGCGGTATGTTTGTTATCACTGCGATGATTGCGGCTCGCAACTCAACAGCGCATGCATAGTAACTGGATCCACGAGTCACGTCGGCATCGGTGGTCTTATGTTACATGGAGGCTATGGTTATCTTACTGGAGAGCATGGGTAAAACTGAGATGGCGTCATGGTTGCCTTGTTTTTTTCGCTGAGATTACTTGGATAGATTGGCGGTGGATAATATTCTTGCCGCAGAGGTCGTCACAGCCAAGGGTCAGATAGTATGGGCAAGCAAGGAAGAAAATGAGGATCTGTTTTGGTGCATCCGCGGTGCAGGAAACAAGTTTGGAGTTGTGACCAAGGTATGCTATACGTCTTTACATATGCCACTGCTCAAGAAAATTAATTAACTGAACCAAAATATATGCTACCAGTTTGTCATTCAGGCACACAAGGTAGCAGAGAGCGTCTGGGGTGGTGTTCTTGTATATCCAGGCAGTCAAGTACAGCAAGTAATCGAGGCTGCAAACGAATGGTATGCGAAACACGACGTTAAGGCCGCCGTCGCCATTGCATTGGGAAAAGGACCAGATGGCAAAGCCGGTTTGACTGTACTTCCATTCTACGATGGCCCTCAGGAAGATGCGGAAGCGAACTTTGCGCCCTTCCTGCAGCTTACACCCACTGTTCGCGATGTTTACTCTATGCCTTACTGGAAGATTAATACCCTATGTGATGAGCCCGAACTGTACTCTTCCGGCTACATCCGCTTTGCATCTGCTAATATCAAGCCCCCGCTTGCTGTTGACCATATTCGCGGTGCAATGGACAAGATTGACGCTTTGTGCGCCGAAGAGCCTGCAGCAGAAAAGTCTGGATGTTTAATCTTGCTGGTGCAGCCAGATGGCATAATGAAGCATTCGCGAACAGAGATGGCCTTTAGCTGGCGCGACGATCACTTCGATGTCGGGGTAGCTGCCAACTTTACCGATCCTGCTTTGGAGAGCAAGATGACCGAATGGGCGAATGGATTCGCAAAGTATCTGTCTTCAAAAGGCGACAGTTACCGATTGTACAGCAATCATTCTGATTTCTCGGGCCCTGCAGCCAGAGAATTTGGTATCAATTATATGGAGCTCTGTCGCCTCAAAGAGAAATGGGATCCGGAAAACCGTTTCGCAAAGTTGTAGAATATCTGTATTAATGTATGTCTCTATGATTGTTTTATCTGTTCTCCTTTTGGACGCAAATAGCATAGAGGTCCCACCCACACGAGCTTGAATCGTTTTGACTTGGACTTGTAGACTTGATGTACCCACTCCGTGTAGACAACAAAGTAATAGACTCCAAGACCTTGAAGAATTGTTATCCATTATTAGAAAAATTAGCTCAATTAGGATAGCACTGAGCCAGTTATACTTGCCTGTTCCAATGTGCCACCAACCATGCAACTGCAAAAATGATCGTGTTAGTTTCAAATATGGAAATCAACAGTTGTACCTTGTCATACCTCACTAAGCGCTGCGAGTGGCAAACCAACTATGTCTCTCCAGTTGCGTAAAAAGCTGCAAAACTGGTTATCGATATTCCAAACGATAAAAGCTCCCAGGAAACTGGAAGCAGCGATCCATAGCAAGAATTCCATGCGAGGTCTTTCATACTCTTTGAACGGGCCGGTAATTTGGCGGCAGACATAGATGGACCGGAAAACAACTGTAAAGACTAGCAGGGCGTAGCAGACTTGGTGATAGACAGGATTGTTGATGATAATGTAAGAGTATGTTACAAATGCCGAGTAACCGACCAGGAAAATGGGTAAAGCAACGCCATACTTGGTTTCTGGGTAGATCTCAAAACTATGTGCAAAAAAGATTAGCGCACAACGAATACAAACAAGCATGCTGTGATCACTTACATGTGCCATATCATGACGCAGGCAGCATAGATCACTTGTTATTTTTGCATCGTGAGCATATTCAATTTACTAGAAAGGAGGAGCTGGGCGCTACTTACTAGGAAGCTCGTCCAGCAATTGCATCTCGTATTGCAGTGTCATGTGAAAACACCATCTAGCAAGCGCGGGCGGATGAACAGATTAACCGCATGTAAAAGGATTTTACATTATCCTTTTCCCACTTACGATCCAAAACCGACGAATAGAACAGATAAATGTGCAAGGATGAAAGATTTGCTAAAACCATTCTGAATCGTATTGTAGATTCCAAAGAGTGCGAGGGCACCTGGCGGTGTTGGATGAGAATATAAAAAATGCACGTGCCATGCGCGTCCGTCGCTCACCAAAAGCTAAATTGGTTGTAGTCTAGAAATATAAACTCCATGAGCAATGCAGTTGTCTCTTGATTCGCAAGATCTTACGTTGAAGAATTCAGCAATGTAGTTGGAGACAATGTAGTTTTCCTGTATTAACCAAACGCACGCGCGCGTTTAAGCTGGCTGTTTCTTGAACGAGTTATATGTCGCTAAGCAACCGTACCTCGCACCAGTCAATGGTTGCAGTCCTGGTTATGTCTTAGTTAGTAGGCGTTTATATCTATATTAGATTCAAATTAGCCGTACGGGATTCCCCAATAGTATTGTTCTTGAGGTATGGACATTTTTTTATCTAAGCCCAGCAGAAAAGCTCTGCGAAAGCGGAAAAGTAAAAAGTCGTGATGAAAGAGAGAGAAAAAGGCTCGTGCGCGTAATTCGGTATAAAGTTGAACCGCGCTTGCGAGTGTCCATTGGACTCACGTGCCCATTGCTGCCGGCCCAGCAGATTCCGTCTCACCACGAAGGCGGGGAAAATGGTCCATTTTCTTTTGCTTCTATCTACTTTTTGCGATGTTTGTCTGGTATCCAAGCTAGCTTTTGCCTTTCCCCCCTTAGTCAGGGACACTGTAATGGTAGATAACAATAGCATCAAGATAGAAAATATTGCGCATAGCAATGCTTAAATTCGTGTGCGCTGAAGCATCAAACGGAGGAAACATTGCTGAATTAGTAATCTGGCAGAAAGAGGCATATCGCTGGAAGTGAGGGGGTTCTCGGCCTTTGTGACGGCTTTTACAGATGACTCATTTTTGTGTAACCTTCATGGTTTTTTATTATAATTTGCGAGGAGAGCCAAAAAAATTTCTTTCTCTATCTTTGGTTGGAACTTTTCACCTTAACTACCCACTTTATTATTATTATTAGTATTACCCTAAAGACACCTTTGAACCCTTTGCTGTTATATTTCTGAAGTCTATCTATTCCACACTATTGCTGCCCACCATGGCTTTCTTCCTCGCTTAAGCGCCACCGTACATTTTGTACGATCTTCAACAAGTTCCCCAACCGAGTAACCCCATTTATTTGTATTCCAACCAACACATACGTGTAGTTGCCCAACATGGCCTACCAACTTTTATCTTTACCAAAATGCCTGCATAAACGCAAGTTACCGCAAAAGACGCTCAAGTCTCGATTACCATAGTCATACAGTATCAAGCAATGAAACCAGCCGCTACTGCCAGTAAAACCCAAGAAATGGACGACGAAGTATTCCAACAGCTTTTCGATTCTCTTACGCAATTCGGCGGTGAACCCGCCCCGGTCATGTCTCCTGACTGGATGCAGCAAAGCGTTCACTCCAGCCCGGAAATTGCTACGCCACACGATCCCTTTATGACCTCCCCATCTGCTCAATCTAAGCCTCTGGGCGACGGTGCTCCTGATCTCGATGTCTCTGCACTCTTGAACTCTCCATTGTTCGATGTAGTACCTACCGTTGCCCCTGCTGCACCGTCATCGTCATCTTCTTCTCCTGCTCCACCTCCTTCTACTCCAGCAGTTTCCGTCCCACAGTTGCAGCACTGTCAGCCCATTGCGCCTTTCGATGATCTATTTTTGGATCTGTCCTCGTTCGTGGGTACAGTGAGCACTCCTGCTCCTGCGCAAAGTCCTCCTCCACCTCCCTCGGCTCCAGCTCCAGCTGCTACGACGCCTACCTTCTCAGCTCGCAAGCGCACGCGCCCTTCGGACCAGGAACGGCCATCGCCCCAGGATGAGGCTGCTATCAAGCGCCAAAAGAACACCGATGCTGCTCGCAGATCACGATTGAGAAAGGTACTCAAGATGGAGGCTCTTGAGAGACGAGTTGCCGAACTGGAAAAAATGAACACCGCTTTGCTGCTGCGTGCTGCCGTCTTGGAATCTGAAAAGGCTAGTCTTGTCTCCAAGGAAGCTTCGTTCGAACGTCGCATCAAGGACCTCGAGTCTCAACTCGCTGAAGCTCATAGATCCCTTGCTGGCGTTAGCTATACTCATTAGTTTTATTTTTTCTATTTTCGCTTTTATTGATTCTGTCTTTTCTTCTTTCTCTCGTATCATTTAGCATTATAGAGTTCTCATTTGCGTTTTTATCATTAAAATCAAGATAATTTGTAGTGATAATCAATTTTGAATGCTTTGCAGTGCTGATGTCTAGTCATCACCATTGTCAAATTATAGACAGCTGTTGAACGATATCATCACAACTTGTAGGAAAAACATGATCAAACCATATCGGCTTTCGAATG
>NW_027192146.1:546798-551722 GCF_041956525.1 Rhizomucor pusillus | reverse complement strand
TGAAATTGAAAATCCTACTTTACATGAAGAGCAGGGACTGGAAGAAACAAATAAGGATACTATCATTGAAAACAAGACCATTTCCCATGGTAGAGTACTAACATATGTAGATCATATCTATGCTAAGAGAAGGTTTCTGACATTTTTTAGTAGACACTGCTGCTGACAGCGATAAGATGCCCTCAGACAATCCGTTCAGTACACAACGTGTAAGTGGAGAAATCTGCCGAGAGCGAGCAGACTTGATTGAGCTAGGACACCAGAAAACAAACGAAGATACCATCATTGAGAGCGAGACTATTTCCGAAGGTAGAGCACTGAAAGTTATATATCACATCTATACATAGAGGAAGTCACTGACGTTTTTCCAATAGAAATTACCGTCAGCTATGATAAGATACCCTCAGATAATCCATTCAGTATACAACGTGCACTTGATGAATTGGAGCGAGATCCAGCCTTCGTTGAGTACTTGGAGCGGCAACATCGAGAGCCGGGGCAACGAGTTCAAGCTGCCGTGCATGCATCCGAAGCCTCAAATCAAGACAACTGCAAGTCCTCCAACCGGTCACTAGCCGAGTTGATACGTCGAAACGGTCTGGAAAATACACCACCAGTATCATGGGCTTCAGTCACGGAAAAGCTGGATGCACTCGACACACCTGAAGAAGACCTGGAAACAAACGAAGACATGATGGATATCGACAGTATCTGCGAAGGTAGAGCACTGACAGATTCAATATTACATCTATTCATAGAGGAAGTCTCTAATGTTTTTTCCAATAGAAACTACCGTCAGCTGTGATAATATGCCCTCAGATAATCCGTTCAGTACACAACGTATACTTGATGAAATGGAGCGAGATCCAGTCCTCGTTCGCCAAATGGAGCGGGAAGCTGCTACTCAGGCTGCCAAGTATAGATTGGAAGCATCAAAACGAAGCAACTCCTCCAAGCCGTCAATACTTGATATGATGTATCAAAAGACTCTGGAAAGTGATACACCAGTAACATGGGATTCAGTCATGGAAAAGTTGGATGAACTCGACCCACCCGAAGAACGAGGCCTACAAAGATGGGCAGACAGGCGTAAAGCCCGTCTAATGCGCAAACGCACATCAATGTTTCCTGAGCCGCCAGAAGAAATCGTTGATACTGGCTGGTTTAAAAGGAGATTCTGGGAGATATCACATCCCGAGACAGCAAAGTTGCGTCAGTTAATCGCAAACCCATTCTTTCTTGCCGAATATATCTACAATTCTTGCCCACCACCGCCCTCCTTCTTTGTTCACGTAGAGTCGCCTCCAGAAAGTGAACTGGAGCGGGTAAGCTATTAATGTTTGCAAAGAAAGAAAAGAAAATTAAAACCGTTTGTTGATAGAAATTCCGCGAAGAATTAGCACGTAACACTCCGTAAGTTTGGACTCGATTCGTCTATCTTTTGTATAGGATCTAATGATGCTAATATTGGTTGATTACAGCAACCCGTTGATTGGCCTTGTCGACTTTGAACTTCTCGAGGTAGAGCAGTATGGAGCAGCAGACTCACGGGAGTGTCTGAGGTTTTATGCGGAACGCAGAAAGGGTAATACCAGTATGGCACAGGGCTCAATGAAAACCTGAGACTGACTGAGAACAATTGCTTTTCCTCCTTATAGCCGCTGAAGAAGCAGCATCAGCATCGGCAGCAGATGCTCCTGAGAATAACACAGCATCTGAACCGCAAGGTAGTTCTAACATTTGGTGTTCATTACCGAAAGTGCAAAGCAACTGACAAATGGATCCCTATCTTGCACTTTTTGTCGCTACAGCCCCTGCAGAACCGGATATACCTATATGTGGCCCAGCGGTAGAGCCGTATGATAGGGAGGCCTTCCGAGCCGCGGCCCTTAAGAAATTTGAAGAGGATGAGCGGAAATTCCAAGAGAAGTTGCAACGAGAAAGAGAGTAAGTTCATTATTCAAAACATCGTGTTGAACTGTACAGGATATTCTTACACGCATTTTGTAGGGAAATGGAGGAAATGCAGAGATACGCTGACGGATATTACAGGAATGGTCCTGAAAAGAAAAAGTCAAGCTGGTGCACGATAATGTAGTCATTCCTGTAATATCCGTCAGCATGTATTTCATCACATTATCGTGCACCTGCTTGACTTATGTCGAATAAAGTTTTTTTAACAACTGTTTGCGGTTGTCTAAATTGCGTCTTGGTTCCTATGTTGCTTCGTGTAGACCGTAGCCTTTCCACTTGACAACATATTCAGTTCATTCGCGTCGTTTTCTTGAATCTGGATTGTCGTTGCATAACTGTGTGGATTCAAGAATCGTTGCTCGACTAAAACCTGTTGCCCAACTTGGAATTCCACGTTTCTGCAATCTTCGTTTGCGTATTTTTCTTGTCATTTCCGCGCTTCATTTATACGTGCGATCGTCACTTCAGTGATTCTTCGGAGTCGTTCAGTCCAGCTGTCAGCTGCGTCATTCGTGCCTTGTCGATTCGTGTCAAACTTCGTCGCCGTCGTTACTTATCGTCCTAAATCGCAATAGAATGAAGTTATATTGATCGTCGCTTGGTGTGAGTTGTACAACATGGCTTCGATGGAAGTTTGCTGGTAATGCCAACTACATCTCTTCACGTTGACTGCAGATACTGTGGATAATGCTGAGTGCTTCGTGTAGGTAATGCTGGCTGCTTGTGCATACTGAATTATCGAAAATATCCGGGCACTGCTGTAACATCCTCCCTCACTTAACCAGATGCATGATAATCTAGACATAACATATATTTCCCTTTTTCAAAGCATTCACCAGTAAACATTGACTATAACCTCATTCTCCGAGTGCATATGTTGGAGATATTCGAGACTTGAGGACCATGTCCATCATCCGCAGTTCAGTATAAGCAACACTAAAATGGTTTTACCATGTATGAATGATATGGTTCCAGCGGTTGCGTCGACATCATACATGCTCAATTCTGAAGCGACAATCCAGACAGATTTAGCATATGTCCATTTGATGTACTGAAGTTGAAAGTTTTGATTGATTGATCCATTTTCCCAAACTGCCCGACTCTGTATCTTTTGACGAATGTCGATGCTCCAGCCGAAAATTGCTCCATCCACAGAATGCACAGTTTAAGCTTTACGCAGAAACAGTTTTATTGTCATATCGCGTAAATATCTTTAAGCCTTGCCAGCCTTGCGTTCAGCCAAAGCCTTCAAAGTGCCCTTCTTGGCGTAGCGCTGGTTGCGGAGGAACTTGGCGTCAACCTGTTAGGCGTGTCCAGTTAGTCCCTATTTTGTTCGACAATGACAACCCAGCATTTTGAGTATACATACGCCCTTCATGGAGGGGTAACGGTGCTTGACAGGCTTCTTGATACCGTTACGGTGGGCCTTGCGGTCTGTGAATGCATGTCAGACATCATTCTGGAAATTGACATGATACCGTAATTCGTTGCAAATCCATCGCAATTTCACCACAACTACTTTAACCACCTAAAGTTCCTCTCGGTCAACTTACTCTGGTTGTGGTTCGTGTGATTCTTGCCTAGACAAAGGAAAAGACAAAATGTAAATTATTATATGCGCATACGGATATGTTGCAGTTTGCAGTCTTACTTTTGGCCATGGTAACAAGGAAAAACTGCAATGCACAAAATGTAGAGATTGAGAGATGCAAAAGTTAATCATCCATCCATCGATATACATCCATCCTCGAGGATAGCATTGAACCCAGACAAGGATGAAGAGGTTGCTTAGTTACCTCTTTATACGTAAAGAGAGGGAGAGAGAGGGAATCGAGCTGTATAAGCAAACGTCAATTTTACCCTTTCGTCTGCTGAGTTTGGGAAAAGCGAATTGCAAAGCGCGACTGCTGGGTTTTTTGTGGATGAATAACGAATTCACTCTGTCACTTCTCCTTAGGCACTTTACATATTTCTAGTATCCCGCTGCTCTTCTGTTCTTCATCTTTCAATGTAATTGCTATGCAATGCCTGTCTCTACTGCCTCTACAAATTGGCCATACCGTTCGATTTCCTTAACTATTTGGCTTCTGTAGACTGGGAAGCAAATATTATTATCAAAAAATACCCGGAAAATAGCATTCCGTAGGGCAAGACTACAAAACTGTTGCAGTTGCTACCATATGCTGCACTATCCGCACTATCCGCTTGGATATCGTCAGTGATCCTTTTCCTTAACGCTTCGATGATGCTTACAGCACATCGAAGACTACAGCTTACGTTGCTAGATGGACCGAGCCTTGGTTCCACTCGGGCCGCAGAATAATTACTGATTCCTGGTTTGGACCATCTGTAACGGAGCATGCAATGAAGCAACGCGGCCTTTACAGTATTGTCCAAGTGAAAAAAAAAAGGCGTAGGTACTGGCCAAGAGGAATGCCTGCGAAGGATATCTTTGACTCTTTAGGCCAAGATTTTGGAAATTATGGATCCATGAAGTCAACGGAGGAGGATGTATATGTTGCAGCAACCCGAGATCGCGAACCAAAGTGTGTGATTGCTACTTGTGGTATCACAACTCCTACTGATGATTCTATCACCCGATCTTTGAATAGCACGTACCATACGGCCAGAAGACTGTCAGGTTTTCAACGAATATATAAACTTTTGTACTCTAATGCTATATGCTTACGCTTTGCATACAATGGCGTGAACTGGCATTGATGCTCATGAAGAAATGCATCCCGCTTGGCGTCTTGACGAGCTCCAATTGACCCGTACTTTTATCAAACTCGAAATTGAAGCAGGGGCCATCCATCACCTGGCTCACAGTAGCCAGATCGCTGGAGTTTGTAACTATCAAGGATTCGACCTTCCTTCCAAAACATCGAAACCAATCCATTCTAAATACAAAATTTTTAATATGTAACGAGAAACGGTCCCACCACCATTC
>NW_027192146.1:535458-544890 GCF_041956525.1 Rhizomucor pusillus | reverse complement strand
GTTCGGTGACCGAATATCAGTATATAGTTTGCCTAACTTAAGCACTACTTACCTCTGCGCTCGTGTCTTGGTCTGGGTGCGTCTGTGAAGTACCTTTATAAATCTCTGATATGCATGTTTCCCCATGACTCATGACATACTTGTGTGCCCTCAGCTCTAAAGAATTCGTCGATGTGATCACGTGTTGCCGGTCTCTTGCTGGCTCTCTAGAGGAAGTATTTTTGCCATATTCATCGGTATCAACTTTAAGAGCTCTCTCAAGGATAAAGGAATTACCTTCACTTGCTCACTTATCTGGCTCCGCCATCCTGGCGTTCGCAATTGTGCCTCCGATAATGCCTAGATTTGGTCCATTTACATTGATGGTCGTGCTCTGGTCGGAATTGCCGCTATCTCTTGCTTTATGCTGCAACGAAAGCCTTGTTAACCAACTGAAAAAAAAAGAAGAAAACGACGTTACCTTGCCATCTTCTTTCATCAGCCGCGAAACATGTGCTTTAATTTGACGAGGAACGTCTTGATTCTTGATCTAGGTCAAGTCCTGGATGTAATGCATCTTGATCGTGCCAGGGTCGGCGTCTGCTTGAGGGTATGCTTTCTCATAATTTGCGTAATCCAATCAGCAAGTTGACGCGTCGAAAAAAAAAATGAACGGACTCCACTGCAGTCCATATTGAGCCTCCAGTCATTAAAGTTCGTGGGTATGCCAATGTTTTGCACGTTGAAGCGGAGCTGAATAAATTTTGTCTTAAAATTTGAGCATTCTTTCTGCATGCTGAATCTTTTATGTAGTTTTCCTTGAAACATATTCTTCGTTTCAATCTCGTATTTCACCTCTTTTACAGCATCATAATAGTGAGTGCTCCTTAGTGCATTCTGTTGCTGTACCTAACATTTATCAAAGCTCTTGTTATCTGTTAATCTTTACGGAATTCTAAGCTCTTTATTTCAATGGTTGAGCAGTCAAACTGCCGTGAGCATGTATCCGCGGGAGCAGTCAAGCAACACCAACAAGCAGAGAAATGACAGCTCCTGCAGGCACAGCATCAGCAAGCTCTGCTATCAGCTTGCCAACAGGAAGAATGAAACGCGTATTCTGTGGTCCATTTAGCACAGATATTTGCGGCGACTGCCCCGTCCCTGCCAGCGCGGCCGGCAGCATAGCCGTGTAACGGCGGCCAATCAGATTTGGCATATCCAGGTGGTCTTGCCGCAGCCAATGAGCGCCCCATGGAATGTGCGCACATCGACTCATCTTGAGAAGCATATCAGAGTTGCTCTCTGTTGCGACACTTATCTAAATACTTATGGGAATGAGAAACGAAACCTTCGTAACAGCTCAACTTTAAGCTATTGGATGCTTCGCTGATTTTAGTCATCAGTGTCTCCTTTTCCAATAACCTGTTGCGCTTAACTTTGCTCTTGACGACCGACCAGAACTGTTCGATAGGATTGAGCTCAGGTGCATAGGATGGAAGATAGGCACACCGATATCCCCGAGACTCAATATACTTAGAAATATCGTCAGACTTGTGGATAGGCGCATTATCCATTATCAAGTAGTGGCCCTTCATGTGCTCATATTTATCCATCTCGTCCATCGTAGCCTTCAGGAAGCTAAGGCAGTGTCCAGTCACAGTCCCTGTGCTGGTAAGCTCGGCATGACCTCCTCGCTTTCTTTCCTTGACTGGCGGCTGTGGAAGTCGTAGGCTACACCTAATCAGACCTGAAGCAGAGATCGCGTCCAACAAGGCGATTGTCTGCGCTCGTGTTCCAAGCACAGTGACTACAGCAGGCGATCCTTTCTTGGACCAGGCCATACTGCGCTTCATGTTGACATGATGGAAGGCAGACTCATCTAGGAAGACGCAATGAGTCCTAAAGTCCTCCCACTTGCGAACCTCGTCACGGCGCTCTTTGATCTTGGCCTCAGGTTGGAACCGGGCTCTTTTCAATGTCAAGTTGCACTGCGTCCTCACAAATTCATAGACAGTACTCTTCGAGATCCTAAGTCCATCAAACTTCTGAAGCAGCCGCTCCATTAGCTATTCCAGCACAACTGAAGAGTTCTCATCAACATACTCTAAAATGACCTCCTTATGCTCCTCAGTGAGAATACGCGGGCGGCCATTCTTTTTATGCTTTTTAAAGATGCTGTCAGGGTCCTTTTCATACTGTGTGCTCATCTCTGCGCCGTACGAACATGAATTCCCAACTGCTTCGCAGCAGCTGATGCGTTCAGAGCCTTCTCAAAACATCAGTTTAAAAAACCTCACTTTGTCCTGGTCTGAGTAGAGTGTGTATCCTCGCTTTACAGTAGCTTCTCTCATGCGAACGTCTGCGTCCTCTGGTTCATCAGTCTGCATAGCAACGGGCTCACGGTCGCTTTCACAAGGCATATTGCACAAATACTGCGTATGCGAACTCACTGTTTCAAGAACGTACGTCTCCTCGTCCACAAGATAGTCCATGGGTTCAGGCCTGCTATATTCATCAACGACGTTGCCGTGCCCATCTTCATAGAAAAATCGATTATCCATTTTTGGAATGTGTGTGGTGTGGTACTTCAGTGTGTGAAATGGTAGGAAGAAGGAAACAAAAGCTGGAACGCTTACGTACTTTATATAGTTCTTAGCGTGCCAAGCTTTGTGCGACAAGACTTTCTGGTTATGCGACATCTAATTTGCAAGCACACGACATCTATTTTTTGGGAAACGCGAATTTGACATTTAACAAAATGCGACATCAATTTTCACTAGGGGGGCGACATTACTTTATGGAAAGAGTGTATTTACTGTTCATTGTCGTAATACGATGCACAGCCAATTTGCGTTACGATCTCATGATCCCGGCTTGTCGATTAGAATTCGCTGACATCCTGCGTTTCTTGCCTCTGAAAACGATCCAATCAATTGTATCATATTTGTGCGTCTAAATCTGGCGGGTTGTTATAATTTACAAATACTAAACAGTTGTTCGGGAACATTTAGACCGTTAAGAGAGTTGATACCTTTTAAAATCCAGATGTATGGATATACTGATCGTTGGAAAGGGGCATTGGGAGCATTCTCCAAAACAGCGTTTATTCGGGTTGGATGGTGCAGTATCACGAGACATTTGATGTTTAGTAATGATATGTTTATCCAAGAATGCAATGTTGATGGTTATGGGGGAGCCAAATATATTCACTGAAAACAGCACGCGTCGCGGGGAAAAGCGGATATCTCGGCAAAGATGAATTATCGGGGTTGTGTTGAGGAAATGACTGCAAAGCGAGGGAGGTGGGTACAGTGATCAAAGATTGACTTCCAAAATGCGTTCTTTGACTCTGCCTGCGATTTTCTGCACAAACGATTCCGCCAATGCATACACGCCGCTGACAACGCCCATTATTCCAAAGACCACCGTGATTATCGCCGCGAATGCAGCAAACGCTACGCCAAGAGCCGCATCTCTGCTACATGCGCTTAGGTCAGCGAGGTAGCAACTGTAAAAAGGACACGCAGACTGATCGCAGCAGGATAAGAGTTAGGTGATGCTGGAGAGCTGGTAGCACAAACATAAACGAGCTATACAAGGCCAAGCACTGAAACGGTGACAATGCCAGCCAGGAAATAAATCTATCCATCCAAAACACCGTTGGTCCGTGCAGCTCTAACCATTCTGGATCATCGGGTCGCGGCGGGCAACGAAACATATACACATCCACCGCCTTGCAAACGTACGCTATACACACCGTCAACGTGATTACCAAAAGGATCATTACACTGCGCACGAAAACTGAATGCTGACCAGCTCAGCATACCGTGGTCTGTGAATGTTGTACTTGTAACCACAGAGGTCGCAAGCAACGAACGATTCTTGACGTGGCGACATTACCGGCCACCGATTTAGGCAGTCAACGTGGACGCTCATCATGCTCCCCTTGCACCGGCATGGCCGAATTAGGGGGTTGTCCTTGCGTGATCTCCGTACTTGCGACTCTTCGTCGGCTGTCATGTGCACTTTGCTGTATGGGGTGCTGCTTTTACTGACGCTGTCAACATCTTCCTCAGCCTCCTCCCCTTCAGAGAGATCACAGTTTCTGCATTGTCGATTGTCTTGTTCGAGATGCGCAGTTTGAAGTGTTGTTGACAGCTGACGCTGGGCCTCCCTTGGCGTCTGTAGGCTCTACATGATTACGGGAGGATTCTTCCTGGTGTTCGTTTGATTGAATAGAACCGAGGAGAGTGTCGTTCTCGTCGCTGGGTGCAGTCAGCAGCGTAGGCGATAAATTCATCGTGTGTGAATATTGCAAAAAAATGATTCGGAACGATATTGCTGCTGCGCCCTTGACGCATTGGGCTCCATGTTGCCACGCAATAAACCTGTATGGACAGTGGGCGCAGTGTTATCAGATTGCTTCAATGTGTCAAATGCTCAATCTTTTGATTCTATACTCTAAAAAGGTACAATACACTCTATCCAGAAAGTAATTTCATGTATCACTGTTCGAACAAAGGAAAATAGGGACAAAATTGAAGTCGCTTTCTGCGAAATGTAAATTGCTTTTCGAGAATGGTATGGTTGTCATATGAAAAACCGAAGTCGCAGTTGTCAGAGGATTTCAGGCAGAACCACATGTTCGGGCGGATCACCCATGAGCTTAGCAAAACAAGCGTCCGCTCCATCTCTTTAATAAATACGACGAGGACGAAATTTTGCCAACTCTTCCTCGGCGCAGTTTGTCGGTGTCTTCTACGCTAATTCCTATAGTCCACCCTGCGTCATATTCTTCATCTGCTCACCGAAAGATTATTCTAAGTGAAACAATTATGCCATGGGTAGTAGTTAGCGCCACGCTAATCCCGGCCCAGTCTGCCGACGACGAGGGTAGCACGGGCATCGATGGCGGGTGGAAGGAACAGCTCGTGATCGAAGACTGAGAGCCATTGGGCTCGTCAGGCGAGGAGGAACGTGCAAATCAAGGCGCTATGATCGGACAGCAGCTGCCGACGGGAGTGACGCCTGTGAGGCAAAGTTGCTCCGCAGGGCGGGCAAACGATTTAAATGGTTCCAGGGTAAGCAGTTTCACAGGACAGGCTCTTGTGTACACAAAACGCATGCGGGCTTGTGCGTATTGCAATGCAGTCAGATTCCTGCTGTATTTGTAGATTCTATCCTTGACTTCTACCGTTTACGGCAAAGAGACCGTAATGCTCGGTTATGTTACGCACTATGCGAGATGTTCTTCAAGCAGTTACGATCCTTTCAAATCCGCACGGCAAACGTACGAAGAATTTGTGACTAGTATGTTGGGTCATGAGTAGAAGTGAAATCAATATCAGTCATGATCATACTTAGCGTCTGCATAATTAGTGTTCGTGGTAGATCACGTAGTGAAGATGAAGGCAATGACAACCTACTTGCAGCCACATCCAAGCAACAATAAGCATAGAAGCTGATCACCACCTGGAAGGGGCCTTTGTCGTAGCATAGGAGAGCTACCAAAGCTCGCAGGGTTCTCGCGACAGCGCGTCGGGCGATGCCTTCCTGCTCTTCCCTTGTGCTGCATTGCAAAATTTCCCTACCGGAATATATGGTTCATTTCAAGGTACGAACACTCAATGGTCGTTTCTGCCAATGATATACACAGATCTCAACTTACTGACTCCGGATTAACAGCAGTTTTCTATCTCGCCATGAACTGGCGATGGAAGTACTCTGGGGAAGATTGATTGGCAAAACAACAGTTCAAACACCGTGCCAATAAAATTTATTCAACGAGTACGAGGAGATGGGCATTGAGTGGGAGGGAGCAGGAAACAGATGCCGGAAGGGAAGGGAGACGAGGACAATCAGAAGTCGACCAAGCAGAATCGTTTCTCGCGGTATTTGTCCATGATGGTACGCAGCAATGGAGTGCTGATAGTATGTCGATGGTTGTCCTCCCAAAAGTTCGCGTCCAGGCTCGGTGTCGCTGGCATTAACGTTCAGATACACGTCCTTGATCCGATCCAGATCGGTAACAAATTCCGGTATATCACGAACGGATGTTGGCAACGTTTTGCGATGCAATTCAGCGAGCACATAGACGTCTTCGTCGATCAGGGCTTCCACACAGAAAGTGAGAGTGGTACCTATCGAAAACATTCATAAACCAACAGAATAATTGATCATTTTACACGAAGCACCCCCGACGGCCTGGAACACAACAATTCGATTCATTCGCGCGCTATCAATACAGTCTTTTGCAAAAGTAGCTATGCGCAGAAGTTCATTGCCTTTGATCTCTCGTCTGCAGCTTTTGATTTCACCTCTCCAAATACTCGGGAGCGACCGAAAGATAGTCCTTGAATATCACTCAAGATAGCATCCGGTCTCTCCACGCGACGCATACGGCATTTTCTTTCGCTAGCATTGATTTCAGGCCTAAAACACTGATCAATCTGACTAATAGTCGACCTACCACCGTAAGCGGCAAGAACCTGAACTAAACAAAGGCCGCAGGATAGGATCCAGGACACAAGAAATCACGTCATGCCCGCCGAGTTTCCATGCATGGGTACAAATGGAAAGTCCTCCGGTCTACCGAAAATCGTAAACAACCTCACAGTAAGTACATTTTTGCCACTTACACGTTTGTAAGCAACGGACGATCCTGTACTCCAGCGAACACCGCTCAAGATTGCTGAGATGCTTCAGTACATCCACTCCGCTGCAGTTTGGCAGCTTCAATGGCTTGTTCATGTCATCAGTGCAAATACAATATGAGGCCATGACCGAGTTCAACCGACCTTTACGATCTCCTTGATCTCCTTGATGAAATATGCATCCATTTCTTTTGTTGAAGTGGCAGTGGCGGGTCAAGAAGTCGGCATGGATAGAGCTGAGAAAAGCTCTTCCAAGGATCTGCTGCTGATATTCTGAGTGCTGGTGCAGCTTAACTAATGATATATGACTTAATGCCCTATTTGCAGTGTATAAGAAAGCTAGAACCACCTGCTAACGCTCCAGTACTTAACATTATCTCGTTGACGTGAGTTTCATGAAAGAATGATGTCTTTTGGGTCAGTTGCAGAATGTGTTTCTTGTAGTTGTAGAACAAGTTTATTGTTCTCCCGCTCTTGGCGGGGACCACGCATCGTGTCGGGACAGGGCAGACGCGGGCAAAAGGGAAGACAATGTATCAAAAATACATTTTTGAGGAGGGGGCGCGCCAGCAGGCGCCACTCGGGACGGAGGGATGCTTACATACAGAGAGGAGACTTGCTTGGATAGAATGATATGTACTTGCAAGCAAAAAATACTTGTCATGCCGCACACGCGCCATAGAATATGGATACGATTTTGGCAGGCAACTTGGAAAATGCGGAGGCAACCATGTCTTTCGGTGACTTGTATAGCGACAGAGCCCAGGGGAAGACGCCAGAGAGCAGAGAAGCTGCATGCATAATTCGGTCAAGAGGTTTATATAAACATGCTTCAATCTGCATTAACGATCAATTGTCTGCAATCTTAAAAGATTTTATGTTCTAGCATACCATTTCACTTCTCTTCATTATTTCTGTAAAAGATGAAGAGAAAAAAAAGAAGTGTAGGCGGATTGTTCATTTTATAGGCATCTCAACAAACTTTGTTGTCAGAGACAATGCTTTACATCCCGGGAACTTCGAATGTTATTTCACATTATATGATATCATATTATGAACCAATAAAAATCTTGTGTTATCAAAGACAATGCTTACATCTGGAACATCGAATGCTGTTTCACAGTACAATATCTTTTGTGAACCGACCCAGTGACATGTAAGGCCTACGAATCTTCTGTGACGTACCGTATGTACAACGCTATTTGGAGCTTTCGATCTTCCTCCAGGAGTTTCCATGGAACTTGCTTACTTCTAAGGCAATTTTGTAGGTGTTTAAAAGTATACTTTGGATAGTGCATTGCACCGAAACAGACTCGCGTGTCTCTCCCAACCCTGGTTTCGCATCCACCATCGAGATTCCAGGTTTATGAGAAACTTGGTTTTGCACCGGCCATCGAAGTTCCAGGTTTACTGTTAACAGCAGGGGATAATATCTCTAGGTCATTGGAAACACGTTGTTGATTACTTACGGTTTGGAAGATTCGTCGATATTCGGGATAGGGAAACATACCTGCAAGAGGATTTGTGGTGTGTGAATTGTCGCTGTCTCATGCAGCTTCGCCATTTTTGTCTGGGTTCCAGAGTCGTAGTCTTAAGGTTAGGCATTGTAGGCGAGAACGATCCGGATGTGAGAATAGGACGATGTATAAAGTCGGCTATCAAAATGAGCTTCTGCTCAAGGTTATAAGAGTAGCGATATGAAAATATGATCTCGATAATTACCCACTGTTATCGAGAATGCAATCTACTTTGTAATGTATATATCAACTGACAGCACTCGATGATAATATACCGCAGTATGACATGCAATACGTACGCATCGGGACTGTTGTAGACGCATAGTCTGCTGGAACGTCGAAAAAGGTAGGTTTCACCACAATGGTTGCAATGTCATTGGCATAACATTAACTTGGAGACGAAATGCTGAAGCGAATATCAAAAGAAGAAACTCCCGTTGATTCGTCTTTCGAGGCTTTTATATGCATGCAGAGAAAAAATCATGGAAACCTATGCGAAAGCTTGACATTTCTGAACTTTATCGATCCAAACGGAAATCGAGCAGCAAAGAAGGAAGTTGCACAAAGCGTTGTATCTTTTCGCATGTTAGGTTCAATAATTTCAGGATGAATTCGACGTCTAAGGAATATTTTCAGTGCTTCTCGCTTGGCCTTCAAAAACCTCCATTCTCCGGCGGTTTAGTCAGACCTGCGCTCACCTGAATTCAAGAGTACGAGGCAAAGCGTGAGATAAGTGTTCAGCCATAAGCACCTTCCCCGTTGTATCATTGATCTTTCTCCATGATGACGCTTTTTCAGTATAGAAACTACTGGTAAAATGATGCCAATGTTTGTTGACATTTCTGGATTTTAGCAGCAAAGCAGGAAATCGTCGATAAAACAGGAAGTCGTACAAAATGCTGTTTCTTTCCGCTCTCGCTTCGCTCGACGACGAAACGCAAGGAAAAAGGAACTCAACGCAGCTCGCACGCTGCGCGAGCTCGCCAAATCCCAAACCTCTATGTTTTCAGCTAGAAAAGGTGTTATTATGCACGGTGAAAATTTCCGGTGTACGGAAAAATAGAGCCGATCTTATGAAGATATGTTCTCCCACTTGGTGGTAAATAATACTATGCCTATTCCATTAACTGATGCGACGGTAAAGCTCCAAACGGGCCATGACAGATCGGCCCGGTCCCAAAACGGACAGGCCATCTTCTTAGGACCGCGACTCACGGCCTTACAGCACACGGTCCTTCTATGTAGACCGTTGACCGTCGGTGAGCCATGTTTGTAAACGTTCA
>NW_027192146.1:528793-534484 GCF_041956525.1 Rhizomucor pusillus | reverse complement strand
ATGTCCGAGGAGCAGTCTCAGAGTCGCAAAAGCGGGACAACTCCATTTTCATCACGAAAAGGATGGAAAAGCCAGTACGCAGTTTCCAAAACTGTGAATTAGACATTTTTCAGGAAGGTAGTAGAGAAAGTTGTTTTTTATAAAGTAGTTAGTGATACTTAGAGAGTAATTAAGTAGTTAGTGATAATATAGTGAATATTGAATATACTTAGAGAGTAATAGTGATAGACTTTGTATTTAGTGATAAGGAGAGAGATTAGTGATTAAGTATTAGTGATTTCTTGCGAGGCATCGGTTTCCGAACACCAGTAACATTCCCACGTGCTACGTCAACCTAACGGTTGGGAGACAGCAGTCGTTTGAAAAAGGGTTTATACTACCAAGAGCCTCAATCAGAGCCAAAGACGGCATGGAAAGCTTTTGGTTAAGAATGGAGGGGTTTCTCTAAAGATATATTTCCAACAGTTGACATATATTAAACGAAATTGGTGGGCAATGGGCTTAACAGGAAGTATGCTTCACGAATTTGATTTCAAAGGCCTGTAGTGGAGGAGGTGCTGGTTGGCACCAATAGACAACCAAGGCACTGCCTATTATCACATTATCGAACTTTGCCATTTCTCTCCTAGTCATTATATTTCCTAGTGGAGCAAGAAACTAAAGTCGATAAAATTGTTAATTTATGCCAAACACGACGGCTACACCGATGCACGACACAATAGTTCACATAATAGTATGCTTTGACGGTGAAGCAATAAATTTCTTCTTTAATCAAGTCAAACGTGGCTAAAATTCATTGAAGCAACGCGCATTAAGGTTCTGATACTGCCTTTTGCGGCTTAACGAAAACACTGTTTACAAAGTTTATTATGGTTTCAATAGGTAAGCAGCTGAGAAAAGGATCGACGACTTGGACACTTCCCCTTTTTGGCTGAATACAAGACGCATCTGGGTAAGCTGCTTTCCTTAAGCATACATCCGTATTATTCAGCCACAAACGAACGAACGAATGAACGAATGAAAGAGAATGGAGCTGAGAGGCGTAAGGCAAATATGAAACTTTCAACAGGAATGTTGTTAAAAAAAGCCAATTATAGGAGGTCGAAAATTAATTATTACAGACTGCTCAACCATCAATCAAAAGTAAAAGATAATCTCGCTAGAGTTTAGCAATATATTAGAGAGAATATCCGTGTCTTCGCATACAAATGATGACTTGAAAGCTCTAGGTAGGATTGGGGGGAGGAGGAAGGGAATGGCTGTGGCTAGCTTTGCAATCCAAATTTGAAGCACGGGATCGAGTATAATCAAATATTTGAAAACAGTTGTCATTTTATTCTCTTATGCATAACGTCGTTCATTCCAATGGCATGTGCGTTACTGTTCACATTACAACAGCTACCAAAATAGAGGTAGCCAATAAGCATGGAAAAGCTCATCGTGAAATCGATGTCCAAGCTATTCGTGTCACAAACATTATATTTTTCTCTCGGATAGATTGAACATTACATCGCAAAATAACAGCCATGTATCCTCGACACGGTCGAGAAGGAATTGTCGGTGATGTAATGGTTGACAGCAAGCGAGCTGGTTTTATTTTTAAGGCACGCTGAAGACATTGATATCTGAAAAAGTCCGTGCTCACTTCTAGCCCAGCAGAGAATTTGACCTCGCTAGAACCTTGGTAGAAGGATGCCTTTGTCCCAGGGGAAGGATTACTAGCAACAGGTACCGCAACAGAAAAGAGGGCTTAAAAATGTGTGCTGGGGCACCCTCCAGGGAAAGCAGAGGACAGGAGGTGCGTATGTATGTGTGTGCAAAAAGACGCGTCACAGGATAGAGGTACAGAAGGCGAAGGGGAAAAAGGGGGTTGGCTTGGTGGGTGTCCTAATTGCTAAAGTGTGTTGTAAAAAACCATCTGCCTGTGCACGTTGAATGCTTGCCTCCTTAAAGCGCGCTGCTCCTGTAAAAAAATCATGAACGGACGGAATGTCGAGCGACGGTAGTTTCAACCTTTCTTTTACTTTCATTACACTCCATTCATTATTTTTAAACCTTCCCTCCAGTCCTTTCTTTTGAGATTTATATATATCTACCCACTCCATCCACTCATTTTCTTTAACTTTTGACATGTCAGAAGATATTACTCGAGGGTTCGAGCAACTTGCTACTGCTGATGCTCAACAATGTAATATCTCTTCGCTGCAGAAACTGTATCGGTGCAGCAGCAGCGCTGGCAGCTTAATATCGACGATGATGGCCACTACTGACAACTCCTACGACGAGCTGCTACCTTACTCGCCATACTATACTCCTGGACTAAGCTCTTCTGTATCGAGTTTCTCATCTTCATCTTGTTCTTCTGTTATATCCTCCTTGTCCTCTTCCTCCGCTGAGTCGGACTATACTCCGTCGGTGCGATCGTCAATCTCGTCATCAAGTGCAAGCACTATTTCCATCGGGTCAAGACCAGCATCCAAGAAAACAAGGGCAGGTGCCAAATATTCCTCCATCGAGCCGGCCGTCAATTCAAGGGTAGAAGAAAGGTTCGTCTGCCTTGCTCTTAATGCCAACTTGTGTTTGTGCATAACACGAGATATTTGAAAACCATTAGGGATATTTATGGGTTCAGACGTCCCACGCAATGGGTAGATCCCGCTTCTATTCTTAAATTTGATGAAAAATACAAGTCCATTTTAGCTCGTCAAGAGGCCAAGTGGGATGCATTTCTGCAAGAGAACCAAGGCCAGTTCCCGCCGCTCTGTGCAAAGCGTAAGCATATAACTTTAGAATACAAAACATGGAAGGATATATTAGACTGATATTTTGCCATCTACAGTCAAACGTTACACACGCAAAGGCATTCCACGTAAATACAGAGCTAAGGTATGCGAGTGAGCATGATGATGCTGCGTGATGCTGAAAAATAAATATTACAGGCTTGGATGTATTACAGTGGCGCAAGATCGCTCGCTGATGCAAACCCTGGAGTGTATCAAACAATGGTTGAAGAAGCGTTTAGCATGGGCAAGGATAACGAGTACGCCGAAGTTATCTATCGCGACTTGCACCGCACTTTTCCAGACAATCCTTTCTTCTGCTGCGCAGTGCCACAGCAAGACGGATCTGTGGGCATGAATCCTGCTGCGAATCCGAACCTTTTGGCGTTGCAGCGTGTCCTCATGGCATTCAGCGTGTATTGTCCACACATTGGTTATTGCCAGTCTCTGAACTTTATTACCGGTATCTTGCTATTGATCCTGGAAAGCGAGGAAGATGCATTCTGGATGCTCCATGTCATTGTAAACGAATATTTTCCGGAGGGCATGTTCGATGCAATTATGGAAGGCGCCACAATTGAGCAGACGGTGCTGATGAACCTAGTGTATGACAAGATGCCCGGCGTCTGGAACAAATTTGGTAACAAGAAATGCTTTTGGGAGTGCGAAAATGCAGACAATCTCCCAACAATTACTCTGGTAACAAGCCATTGGTTTCTCACTCTTTATATCAATATCTTGCCTATCGAGGTAAGCATGGATTTGGATCAAATGCTTTCTTTGCTTATGCTCACCTATGGATTTAATGTACAGACCGTGCTCCGTATATGGGATTGCATGTTTATGTAAGTAAAATACTGCTTGTAGGACGAAAGGCATGCACACTAAGATTACACTGTTCATTCAATCATCCAGCGAAGGATACAAAATCCTGTTTCGAGTAGCTCTAACTATTATTAAGCAAAACGATCGCACTATCCGCAACGTGACTGACCCAATCGATGTATTCCAGATTCTTCAAAAGATGCCGCGGCGCATTCTCGACTGTCACGAGTTTATGGAGCAAGTATTTGCCATGGATTCTGTTTCAAGCGATTTAACCTATCGCGATTTGGAAACCCGGCGATCAATGTTTCGTGAACGTAGACGTCGGCGTGCTGTTTACAGTGATAAAAAGAGAAATGTAGTCATCTTGCAGGAACGTGCTTACTTGTAGAATTAGTCCTCAAATTATCATCTATATACTGGTTTTGAAAAATGTTTGCGCTGCTTAGGGCAAATATTTGCAGTGGAGTATATCGTCATACGATCCTCTGACTTTGGTTTTGCTTGCTGTTTCTCTAAGCCTTACTCGAAGACCTGATGTATCAGTGACATGATGATCTGTTCTATTATCTTCCCATCTTTTTCTGATAGATTTACATCCATTTACGTACGCATGCGCACAAATGGATGATACTTTTCCGTCTACCCACCGGGTCCATCATCCTCAGGCATTTCGACATCAGATGAGGCAAAGTCGGCATATGAACCTAGCAGAAGACTTTTGTTTTCTATGTAGCAACCACAGTTGGCCATGTTTTTAATGCGAAAGAAAAGGGAAGTTACCAAACCTAATGGGGTTATCATATTGTTATGATTATGGACATATGGATGAACGAAAACAGTCTTCAGTTTCTCTCGGATCTAGAACATCTACATATATTTGATTCGCAGTGTTAAATTCACGCAGGTGGGTGAGAGGACGACTGATGTCCGCGAATTCTGGCTGGGCTTGAACTAATGGAAACAGAAATCAAAACACCACCTTCTTCAGATTGAAGTTGCAAATATCTGCATATCGCCCTCGACGATCAAGCTGTCTCGACCGCATCGAACAACGCAGTCTGTGGAAGGTGTGGGGACTCTGCGCGGGAACCCAGTCTGTCTGCGCGGCAGCTTCCTTAGTTGTAGCATCAACTTGGACATTCAGACTGGTCTGCTGTCGCTGCACATGGTTAAGCAGCCTCTGCTCTCGTCGTGTGGTACTCGGAAAGGGGTCTTCCTGAATGCGTTTCAAGTAGATCTGTCTGCGGGGCAGCTTTCCAGGTAGCAGATGTCCGTGTTGAATATGACCGTAATCAAGGGGAGATAGGGTCCTCCCTCATCTAAAGTATTTCTTATTCTGTACCGGCAACATATTTAACTTCACTTTTTCAATGTAGGGCTCAGAAATTGTTTATATCTGAAGTCATTCATATGACAGGGAAGCAACTAAGGTTTCGTCGCAAGACTAGGGATTTTTTCAGTTTGCTGGTCTTATGCATGATATACAATTGTATATAAAGCGACCGTCCATATTAGAAAGGCGTTTACTTGTCGAATACCGGTTTTCCGTCCATCATCACATGCTCCAATAAAAAGCAGCCGGGACTCTGCGCGGTTGTATTGCATAAATTTCAATATGAAGATCCTCGGTTTACCTTACCATGGATTTTTTCAGAGGCAACGATCCAAAGGATTGGGATCCTGAATCGATATATTGACATTACTCTGACCGATACCCCGAAAAAGAACGTTCTCAGCTACTTCAGGCGATCAAGAAAGATCTCGAGTTAGCGTCGCTGGAAGAATCTGCGCACGGGCATGCGGCATCAAGATTAGTGAAGAATTGGCGCATTGTATCGGTAAAGAAACTCAAACATTGGTATTCCTAAAGATCTCATTGGAAGGAACGTATGTGTAGAATAAGCTTACAGCTCCAACATCCCCAAAAGATTCCAAGTTTGCAAACCGTGCGACGTCTGAAACCGTCGTTAAGAATCAATATAATATCAACAACGAGTAAGCTCCGTGAATCTATCATGGCTGATTTATGAGTAACTCTCTGAAAAAATACAGGAATCATGGCGTACAGATCAATCATAGCTTT
>NW_027192146.1:525712-527678 GCF_041956525.1 Rhizomucor pusillus | reverse complement strand
ATTGACCAGTCAGTCCGTGATTCTGATGACAAAGTAAGGATGAAGAAAAAAAAATGTACGGCGTGGCATGGCTAATTGAAGCAGTATAAAGAATATCAAACTGAAGAAACCACGATGGTAAAGGAAATAGAACTAATCTGTTCTCTTTTCTGTCGTTCGTATCAACCATAGCTTTGGTCTCTTCATAGAAACGCGCTGTAGAAAGAGAGGAAGAAGAAAGAGTGTGTCAGAAGGTCCGTGTCAGGGAACGGTTTCTATGGCTTGAGATGTTGTCAATTGAAGCATGGGCTAATTGCAGCTCTAGAAACAAAAATGCAACTCTGAAGACGATGAGAGTTTTCAGGATGGAGAAAGCGACGTGCAGTCAGAGATATCTTACGATAAGGAAATCCAAATCACTTTCTGGCACGGTTGTCGCCGCCTTTTGGAAGAAGTTGCAGATGATGAAGATGTCAATATATACAAGTAACTTGAAAGCTAAATGCTGGGTATGATATGAGTCTTGATTCACTGTCTGTTACATCAATTATAGTCCGGAGGAGCACGGGATTATTGTTTGCGGCGACCACATTAGGCCTAATGAGAGCAGTGTCCCAGTTCTGGTGTATGAAAAAGCATTTGAAAGCACGAAATATTGCAGACTTGATGGGAAGTTCCGCGATATTTTCGTGGAAGAGAAAGATTATGTTGCACGAGTTTTAAACGCGGTAATAGCAGATATTCTTTCATGTTTCTCTAAACGCTTGGATTGACTTGTGTGGCATAGGAGGAGCCTGAGAAAATGCTGAGGGAAGCAAGGCGATTACCAGAGACAGCAGACGAGAAGAAAACAGGATTTTTATCGGACATGCTCATATGGGTGTAAGTATTTGCAATCTTGGAATGAATTTTGCTAATTTCTACGTTTAGAACAAGAGATATCTACAAGGCAAAAGCTGATCTTACACATTCGGAGATCAAGCTAAATACATGTGTCATCTGGCCAGCTATGAAAGCGTCTATAAATGCTATAGACACAAATCATCATTTGCATTTTTATCCTGGAGAGGAGCGGCTCATATCCATGGAACGGTAGCTGAAAGCTGCTGGTCATGGCGAACAAGTCTGTTACAAGGCGGATGGAATAATCAAAGCAATGCTAGAAAGAAGCGAACTGGAGATTTTAATCCTGGAGACATCCAATGCGCTTGATGCGACGACACCGACAAAGAGAGCTTTTGACTTCCATAAGGCTATGTTTGGTGCTGTCGCCATGCTTAAAAGCATTGCCGATAAATACAAATACGCCGACTTCTCCGTGTTCTCAGCTCTTAAAATATACTTCTTGCATGTTGCCGGTAAGCTAATGCGCTATAGCTAGGGATATTTTGCTGATAAGCGTATTTTAGACGCAGAAATCCGATTGTGGAGCGTACAAAATTTCCAGAAGATCTTTCTGGTCGTGCGGGAGAAGAAATCAGGCGTGCCATCAAGCGAAGATGATGAAGACACACTTTTCGCATATATCGAATTCTTCTGGATACTAAAAGTAAGTGAATATTCATCCATGAGCGTTAATGTGTTCGTATACATCCATTAATATCGCAGAAGAATATATCTAAAACGCTGGAAACACTTGAAGTTGTCAGAAAGAATGACAAAGAAAACAAAAGTATCGATACAAAGACCTTCCGGCAGATTTGGACTTGTCGAAGATTGTTGATCCCAAGATTGTACGTTTGACTGAAAGAGTACACGCGCGTCTTGTGCCTGGACATCCATTCAGCTCACCTCTCCAATCATCGATATCCTATCCCTTATAAACTCATACCCTGTTAAGCAACATTCTCGTTACATTCAATCTGTGTCCTATTCTCTCACTCCCATCCCCGCATTGTTATCGTTAAATCCGTATAAAAGCAATCTGAAGCCAATTCCAGGGAAAGGCCACTAAAGTGTAACACGTTTTCCTTTTTATTGTGCGAAT
>NW_027192146.1:487492-522697 GCF_041956525.1 Rhizomucor pusillus | reverse complement strand
GATCCAAAGGAATATCATCATTGGCATCCTTTCTTGAAATCCAATATGGTTTGATCGGGTTTTTCTTACGACTGTGATGTACATAGTGTGATAAGGCACGAACGAGCACCAGTCGGAACCAAGCGGATTTTGCACAACAGAAATTTTCGGGTCATTGGGTTGCGAAGAAAAAAAAAACGATCGTTGCAATGGACGCTCAGGGACAAGTCTGCAAATCTCCCAACTGTGGCAAACCTGCCAAGTTGCAATGCCCTACATGCTTGAAGCTCAAAATTGAAGGTTCATTCTTTTGCTCTCAGGAATGTTTCAAGGACAATTGGGTAAGTGCGAGCAGCAAGCTTGTGCAACAGTGTCAGAGAGTTGAACATATACGGCTCTCGTAGGCAAGTCACAAGGCAGTGCATAAAGCAAAGCAGGAAAGTATGTATGGAATAGCAAGCAGGGTAGCAATGAAAAAAAAAATACGAGGGACTCCAGGTGGACTGAGCTAGGACGTTGCTAGGTGAACCACACAACCCATTCCCCAACTATCGCTATACGGGCCCTTTGAAGGCTGTCTATCCGCTGTCACCAAAGCGCCAAGTACCCGACCATATTCCTAAACGTATGTTTGTATGGACGATACGTGTAGCTCATGAGAATCAAATTGCTAACGGTTATCTATCATCTACTTAGCGGATTATGCTGTTACTGGTATGTTTTTTCGGAGCATATATCCATGGATTTTACAGAACCAACCTGGCGACGACGGTACATGAATAGGCATCCCTGTTTCTGAGCAGAACTTCCGCGCCAGCTCCACCATAAAGTGCTTGAATCCGCAAGAAATTGAGGGCATGCGTAAAGTTTGCAAGGTAAATTACTAATTTCACTATCATTTCCATCTTGGATTCAATCTCTTTGTTATGCGATTCAGATTGCCCGCGAAGTTCTCGAGATTGGTGCGGCAGCTCTTCGACCAGGCATTACAACGGATGAAATTGGTAAGAAGATATAGATGCAGGCAGCTGTGTAGGCTATGTTTTACTGACCACTGCGCAAAGATCGCATTGTGCATGAAGCCACCATTGAACGTGGTGCCTACCCATCACCTCTCAACTATTACAACTTTCCCAAATCCGTCTGCACGTAAGTGATGTAAAAAGCTCATATGCGATGCATGCTATTAAGCCATCAACCAAATAGATCCGTCAACGAAGGTATTGCTGACAGAGGATTTTACAACATTTTATGCAATTAACTGAACACATACAACACTCGCATTTCTTATTTGCTAGTTATCTGCCACGGTATTCCAGATAAACGGCCGCTGCAGGATGGTGATATCGTAAACTTGGACGTCACTTGCTACTACAATGGATTCCACGGTGATCTTAACGCCACCTACCTCGTCGGTAACGTGGATGAGCAAGGCCGCAAGCTTGTACAGACTGCACGTGAATGTTTAGAAAAGGCAATTGCTGCAGTGAAACCTGGCATGAAGTACCGAGAATTCGGCAAAATTATCGAAGCCCACGCAGCTGCCAACGGATTCTCCGTTGTAAGAACTTTCTGCGGTCACGGTATTAACCAGCTCTTCCACTGCTCTCCAAATGTTCCGCATTATGCGAGTACGTGTTGTTAGCTATAATCAAGCTACCTTTCCGATAGCGAAAACTGATGCAAACCCCCCCCCCAAAAAAAAAAATTCACACAGATAACAAGGCCATTGGTGTATGCAAACCAGGTCACGTCTTCACTATTGAGCCAATGATCAACGAGGGTACCTGGAGAGACGAATTATGGCAAGTACACGAAGCAGCGTCTGGATAGTTTAAAACATGTAGGCTGATATTAGAATCTATCGCAGGCCTGATCAGTGGACAGCCGTCACAGCAGATGGTAAACGTTCGGCGCAATTCGAACATACTCTTTTAGTCACGGAAGATGGCGTAGAGATTTTGACCTAAATAGAAGGAATATTTTGTCCAATGTTGGATGTATGCATGTATGTATGTATAGAAAAAGGAATCTTCAAATATACAGGCATATATAAAGCACTGGTATGCTTTACAAAATGCAAGGGTCTGCGAATAGTAGGATGAAGGGGCGTGGGTGCGGGGGTAACTTTGTATGCGTCGTGGAATGCAATGTGTATACATACACTGTATATTACAGGAGTACTCTAGAAACTGCTTTTGTGCGTTGTCATGGCACCGAGACAAGAAACGAATTGCTCGCTGGTTTCCACACACCAACCGGCAACGGTCTGCTTATCCTGGGGTCCAATGAGCACGCAATACGCAGGATGTCCTTGAAGCGCACGGAACATGTCTTCATCGGTGCGATCGTCTCCGGCGCACAAGATGAAGTCGGGACCGACTTGGCTCTGTATCCGTTTTACAACTTCTCCCTTGTTCACCAAGAGAGATCGAACTTCGAGATTCATTTTGCCGCGCAAAATATCTGCACCGAAAATAGCACGCAGCTCGCTGTAGCATTTCTCGCATTGCAAAAGTGCAAACTCGGCGTCGTGGGCGTTGCGGTAGTGCCATGTGATGGATGACTTTTTCTGCTCGACTACTGTGCCGGGTGTTTGCTGTGCGTACTTTTGAAATATTTCAAGTGCTGTGTTTTTCCAAGCCATGTCGGCTTCGGCAAGCATATCGATCCAGGAACCAGATCCAGGCAGCTTCATAAATGAGCCATGCTCAGCACTAAGCCCGAGTCCTTCCACGCCACCAAGCCAAGCTTCCAGTGTCTTTTGATCGCGACCGGAAATCACCCAGACTGTATTCGATGGATCGTGGCAGAGTGCTTGCAGGTAGCGAAGCAGTTTAGGAGTAGGGCGTGCATCTTCGGGATTTGCAACGATGGGTGTCAGAGTACCCTAGAAAAAGAAAACGTATGCGGGTTAATGTGCTGTCTTTTCGAGAGAACGATATTAAAAAAAGACTCACATCGTAGTCGAATAAGAGAAGCCTCCGTCGGGAAGTCTTGTAGGTTTCAACAAGCGCGGCGGTATCCAAGAGACGGGTTTTACCGAGCTGTCCAGCAAGCCGTTTCATAAAGGATTCTGAGAGGCGTGTGGGATCGAGTTGCTGAGAGATTTTCTGATACAGTGACTAAAAGATAGCCAGTATATAAATTGAGCATACGTTTCATGTACTACGGGAATGACGGAAAAAGAAGGTACGTACCTTTTGTGGTTTTCCCATCGATAAGGCTTGGTGAATTGCAAAGGCGACACCGGCGTGATCGGACTGTTGGACAGTTTTTACTTGATCGGCGAGCGGCGAACCTTCGGACACAATGAGTGGAGCACCAACGTTCTTGTGGCGGGCAACGAAGGCTTGCGCAGCCACGGCCGCCGACGGGTGCAAGCCCATGATAAGCGCCACGTCCGCAGACATTAGCAATGCATCGTATTCGTCGCAATCCAAATCCTGATGATAAAAATGCACAGGTACGGAGTCTTGTGATCGATATATCTGGTTGATCTGGCGCACAACGTCCGGAACAGAATCGAGTCGTTCTGGTACCACAGACAGTGGGCAAACGTGTATAAAAACGATTTCGTCGCGTAGCTGGGGTTGCGTGGAGAGGAGATACTCGAAAGCAGCGAGAGTCTGATAGACGCCGGGGGCGGATGTGTCCTGGCAAAAGACGATGCGTTTACTGTCGAACATGTTGCGAAGAGAGCGAGTGCGAGCTTGGGCGAGCGACGAAGGCGGGGTGGTAGTCAGGCTGGAAACGGCGGGTAGGATGGTGCAAATGGGAAGACAAGAAGGAGAAGGAGAAAAAGAAGGATCTGCAGAAGAGCAGCTCGTGTAAAAGTGCTTGATATCGTCAGTCGTCTATAATTAACTTGTGAGTATTTCCGGAGCGCCCAGATAACAATCCATCGAATCACCCACCAAAAAGCCAATGACATTGGAAGCAACTAGGCTCTGCAGGATCTGTCTACCTCCTACGACGCAGGTTCATATCAGTTTTCAAATGCCGATCTGGCAAGCTCCAATTACCTACCTGCAGCATTGCGGACTTGTTCCACACAAGGAAATTGTCCATAGATACTGATAGCGATATTGGCACGCGGAAACTTTCGGCGTACAATCGCAGGAACCATCAAGAGCTGGTAATCATGTATCCAAACTGCAATTACGAAAACGAGCATTAATACAGCGTGATACACTTGCACTAATTATGCGATGGGACATACTGATATCCTGCTCGGATTGATATTGTTCGATAATTGCGTCGGCGAACTTTTCGTTCAGTCTGACATATTCAAACCATTGTTTCTGCTGATCAACAATGGGCTTGCGTACAGCACTGGTATGGAATAAAGGATCAAGGACTAGAGAGTATGTGAGTAATATTGAGTGAGTCGATGAATATGGTCGAGAACTACGCTGTTTCACGTTGTTTGTTGACTAGACGTTACCCTTTGTACAGTACGGAACACGGCAGTATTGTGAGTTTGCTGCGTCGATAGTAACAATGCGCTGTGTCATCAAGTCGCTGCTTGCAGCGTTTAGGACCATATGCACGGATGCAGGCATGAAGCTGTTTGGGTTGATGCTTTTACAGAATTCTTGTGCTGATTGTGAGATAATTGATGGCAGATTGTATGCAGTTTGTTGAGAATTTGAAGGTGGTGAATGGGGAGGAGAGGGTAATGCTTCTTCTTGGCGACGATGGAAATGTGAAGAGAACGATGATGTAGGCGTGCCTTTGGCAGATAGCGGGCAAAGCGCGTGTATTACGGACATGTCAATAAGAAAAAAATTGTGTTAAGTGAAAAGGATAAACAATAAGATATAAGCTTTTTGAATGTGCGTGCGTGCGTGCATCGCGTCGTTTTTAAAGCATCGCTTTATTTATAAAGCGGAGATAAGACCGTGCCCTCTTTGCTGAGACCTGCAAACAAGCAGCAGTGCCCAGCAGAGTGCAAGTCTTTGATTATCCCAAGATTAACAGGAAGATCGGATTATCCGGGCATCATCGTGCTCTGATATCACACTCCGAAATCGATGGTGGATTGAATGCTTGATTTGGGAGCGGCTATCTGGAGCAGAAAATTGATTGGCCTTGAAGCAGCGACCGCGAGAAACCCAGAAGCTACCGAAACCGTTGATATGAAAGTGCAATGTGTTCTTTCAGTTTCGGTGAAACTGCGGAAGAGTGTCTAAAATATTGGTAGCAAAAAGGGAGGAAATAAAAAAGGAAAAAGAAGAAAGTCTATTGATGTTATCGATAACACAAAGAATAATAAAGAAGAAAAGTGATGTCCCTGGCCCTTAATTGTAACCTACGCAACGAGTGGTCATGGGAGACAACTCTAAAGGGCAATCAGTCAAAATCAGTCGTTTGTGGGAATCGAAGGGGTCTCGCATATGCTCGCAACAGAAATGTTTGCGTGCCCATCGATAAGGTCATTAAAAATTTACCGACGTAATTATCGACGGCAACAGAAGGCGAGGAGGACGACGACTTAAAACTCGTCTTTGCAATTATTTAACGGGCGCGATGCATTGGAGATAACACTGGGCGTAGGTTTGATTGTTGGTTACTCGAGTGCAGAATCTGCTAATCATCCGAAACGACGTGGCTGTAGAAACGAGCTGGCGCACCCGTGAAAAGGTAGAAAATCGGGTGGGAAACATTAGATAGAGTTAGTGAGGTGATGTCAGGAACAGGCGTTCGCTCCGTATGCAACTGCACTGGGCAGCCAATCAAATGAATCGGATCCTTATCGATAAGCTATGGTGCGCAACCCCCCGTCGGCACCCAGGATAGCACATTTGATTCAATCCTGAATTATATATAAATCTCCGAATTGAATTCTACACATTGTTGTCCTCAATATATTCGCAATGAACAAAGTCTGTAGACAGTCGAACATTATCGAGATGTTGCTGAGCCTCTGGGCAAGGTAAAGCGAACAACAACATTAGGTTCTGGATGCTGCCAATTCAGGATTGCTGACTTGAATCATAATTCAGCCCATCGTCGTGCTCTCTATCCTGCAAATCACTACAACGACTACAACGACAAGACCATCCGACTTTGGACACAATTCCTATCGAGCTCATTGAAATCATCCTGTCATATCTTGACACCTCTGCACTTTTCCGCCTATGCCGTGTCAATCGACTACTGAGGGCACTTGCACAGCCTCATCTCATCGCACACGCCGAACAAATAACAATGCGACTTTGGATTTGCCAGTCGAGTATAGTTGCTCACAAACCACTCGATTTTCGATGGTCGGCTTGCAACGCCGATGATAACAAGATGGAATTCATTCCTCAAGACCCAGACACCTCCCTCACACTGCAAACCGCTCTTCCTCCTCCCCAGATCGATGGCTGCACCGTCTTGATCAAAGTCAACAGTACTCGCCGCATCTACAGCATCTCATACAAGAATAAAATCGTACCAGTTCCTGTCGATCAATCCTCGCATCATGCTGGATATGATGCTACCGGTGCAGATGACATGACCGCATATTCATGCTCATGGCAACTCTTGTACGACGTATATGACGAACCATCCAACCCCGCTATCAAGCGTCTAGTTCCCCGCGCATTTGCGTGTGACACTGACTTGTTGGATCCACAGGTGCTTGTGGCATCTTCCCGCGAGAAGGTCGTCACCTCAGTCCCGGAGCAATCCGCTACTCTTCCCAAGGAATCGGAAAGCGATATTGAAAAGAAAAAGAAAGCTGCCATGGAAGCCGCCGCTGCCAACAAGGACTCTGCACATCACTCACTCTACTTTTATCCATTCACCTCTCTCACTCAATCTGTCTACAATACCTTCGCATCTCTCTTGCAACAACTGTACGCTTAAAAAAAGTACCATTTCATGTATATAATTCGAATACACTTTTTTTCTTCACCTGTAAATTTTTATCACTTTCCTCATAAACATGACATTCTGTTTCATATCCTGTGGGCCAATGGAGTTTTTGGATTCAGCACAGACCATGCAGCTCAGTGAACTGCCTGTTCAAGAATTGGGAATCGAATGACTGGGTTGAGACAATTCAATCCACGCAAATCGATGATCCGGGGTGGGGGATGTTATCTCTGTGAATCATCGATACGTACATCTTCTTTTAATATATTCAAATATTCATTGCTGCAAGTCACGATGATTTGTTGTCATCCAGTGCTTTCTACTTGTCTTCAAAAAGATGCATCAACATCAGAACATGGATGCTGCCTAAATGAAGGTGGCAAAACTAAACATGCAAATATGGATCGGCAAGACAGCATAGTTGATATTATTCTACGACTGCAGCAGAAGGCACGCGACTAGACCACGCGATGCATTAACGATGCTGGGCTCAGCCCACCCGTTTCTCCTCGTATGCACTAGTGAATGGAGAGCTTTATCTGTGCACAAGACAACGCTGTCATTTCCGCTGTACAGTGAGGATTGCGGAAGAAGGGGAAAAAAGGTTGGTGTCGTAAACAGACTGCTCAATTTGGAGACTAGCATGTCTGTTGTAAAAGCAGGGTCTCGTGAGACCTTTGGAGTACATGTGATGCATAAACGCGGCTCAATGCATTAGCTCCCCGGAACCAACAAGTTGTTGAGAACAAGATGCCTGGGTGTTGTGCTTCCGAACCACGCGCAAGAAAAGAAGACAGGTATCAATGCTAGTTAAAACGAAGAATAATTGCTTGTTACAAAGAAATATGAAGACGGTGCAAGTATATATGGCTGTGGTTGGATAATAATATGCAAGGCAATGGTGGGAATGGCATAGTACAGAAGGTATAAAAGAGTTGTGTGCGTTTGAAAACTTGGAATGGAAGATATTCGGTGTAATAAGCAAATTTTAAGCATGCATAGGTCAACAATGTGTAGAAGGATGAAGTCCAGCTTCGTATAGATTATCGGCAAGAATACTGGACTTGAGATCGTCTTTCGCTCGCAGCATCAGGTTATCCTGCTCGTCTTCGGTAGCTTCTTGATCCAGGAAATACTTTACAATCCTCAGGGAGACGAGGAAAAGCAAAATTGCATATAGCGCCATCCGTTTGACATGGAAAAGAACAGGAGCAAGTGATCATCAGGTACTGTCCCGCTTTTTAAATGCGGCAACCGGCTGGAGTTTTAATACATTGCACGTGCAACCTGGCTGATCACTGCAAACTGTGCTCTTCAATGCTTGTGGAGGAAAGCACTTATGGGAAATTACATCATCCTTCTCCATGTTGAGCTTGCTACTCCTCTAGTGAGGTGAGCTTTGCTTGTGAACTATCATTTATTCAATATCACTTGGCAAAATCTCGGCTCTAATTGCTCAGATATGATCCCGCCAAATGCCAAGGGTTGCCAAGTACTGAAATCGCACGTCAAAAATGTGTACTCATTTCCAGGATCCAGGGCATGGTTGTCATTCAATATTTGTATTTTCAACCTAATTACGAGTGCATAACTACACAATCAACCCAGTGTCTGCATTTACAATTCTTTATATGGGTATTCTAAGTAATAGATAATCGTTAGCATCATTGCACGCGCCTTGCTTATTCAAAACCAGCATCTTACCTAGCGTTTCGTCTTTTTTTCGCCACACTCGTTTCTTCTTCTTTGTGGTAACATGCTCAGCCCAGACTTCGACGCAGTACTTTTTTTTGTATTTGCGGATGAAGACAGGGTCCCTAGAGTGAGCAGGTAAGCTTTCCGCATTCAGAGTTCTACACCACAATTGTTGCACTTGCCATAGTTCAGATGCAATACCGAGATCCTTGCAGCATCTCATCAATGCATTGCTTTTGCAACCTTCAGCTGCAGTAGCTAAACCTTCAGGATCAAAAAAGGCCTGCTCACCGCGAGCCTGTGAGACAAATCTGCCGTGGCAAATCAGCGCATATTCCCGAGAGACGTTCTTTTTTGATATGGAGTGTTCTCCTCGAGGAGCCAAACCCCATCCTACGCAGCAAAGCGGTTAGCAAACTACATCTCTCCAAATAGCATCGAGATTCAATGTCGACATATACCTCCAGGACCAAACGCTTTGTTCAGAATCCTTCGATACTTGATTTCAGGCAAGTAAAGAAGCCCGTCTTGAAAAGAAAACAGAATAAGATATACGTGACTATTACGTCCACCCATTATATCAGTTATTTTACCTGGTTTGATCTCAATATCATCCATATCCACCGGTTGCATAAGAATATCAGAAATTTCGCGCGAAAAAGGCTGTGTCGATAGACCATGGAAAGACGTTGACCAGTTTTGCGAACTCTCAGAGCCGTTGATCACTGGGTCAAAGTCTTCCGTGCCAGGGAAATAATCAACGCCGTTTAATGCAGGTCCGTCGATACCACCCGCTCCTGCTGCGGAAGACACCGATCCAACAGTGGATTTAACGGAATCGCTTACGATCTGTTGTTGTTGCTGCTGACTGGAAGCAGCTTCGGCGGGAGCTTTATCTTTGGCTGTTGTTTCCTTTTTGACTCTGACGATCCGAGTTGTTGTCACATTTCGTGTCGGGCGTGCAACAGGCTGTCAAAAGCCGATATCAAAACTACATGTCAGAATGCAAACTTACGATCATGGTGAATGAACACACTTGCCTGTACAGCAGGAAGCCTTGGTTTGAGACACACGCTTCCTTTGGAAGCTAGAGTCTTGGTAAACCTGAACATGGAGAAAAAGAACAAGAAATTCAAGCGGTGCTTGCATTTTTGCTTGTCCCACTGTCCCCGAAAACGATAGGCAGCTTTGTCTTGAATCGTAGCTTGCACATTGTAACGTACGTATCAAGTGGGATACGCTTCGGATGCTCGTACAATACAAAGGAATCATCAATAAGAAACATCGACGATTATATCAGGGACAGCCTCTGATCTGCAAGTAACTATCATATAAAAATCAGAACTAAGAATACATACTTGATGCAGTTGCTTGCTCTTCTTGGACGACACAAATCGGTGCCAAAAGGTAATCATAATAATTCTTGGCTTAGGAATGCAGTTCCACAGCTCACAATGAGTGTTGCTTTATCAACAACAGCCACGAGGACTTCATTTTGTCCTATATGACAACATCCAACTCTTCGGTCATGTATTGGATTAATAATTAAAAAACTGATCCCAGCGCTTCAGAGACATTGAGCAAAATGTTACCATCGCTCAAAGAAAATCCATGCACCGGATAGCTTTTCTATTCCAATATATACGAGTTGGCGACATAATCCAGACGGTGCTAGTGATGTAAAGAACGGCGTAGCCCTTTTCACTGTATTGCTAAATCTATGTGGATGTTTTCCACCGAAGCTCGCTTTACTCTGCGGGCTTGTCCTACCTAGAAGGCTCTGCTTAATAAGCATTCCATTATATAAGCGGGACCTGTTCCTGAGATCTTTGGCTGTGATTCATTTTATTCTCATGGTTGTTCCAGTTAAGATAGAACCATTTTTCGAAGATCTCCTCAAGGAAACTGGTCACATTGATTTCTCCGTGCTTCCTGTGGAAGAGATCCGACGACTACGAGGCGCGGCATTTACATCTGAGGAAGGTCTCCCAAAGGTTCTGGAAGAGGACAAGATGGTTCAAAGACAAAATGGAAAGACTGTTGAAATTACTATCACACGTCCTCCCAATACCGAGAACAAGGTTTTGCCTGTTATTTTCTACATGTAGGGTCCAATTTTTTGTTATCTTATCTCGACATTTTCTCACACACGCTTTTGTAGACATGGCGGAGGATGGGTAAATTGCAACAAGAATACCCACAGAAAGATTCGTTACGAGGTACACAGCAACTTTTCATGTTCTATTGCTTGCGATAATAATTGTTTATTCATACAAACTAATGGATCGAATAGCTTACCGATCGCACAGGCGGCGCTGTAATTTTTGTAAGCTACAGCTTGAGTCCTGAAGCACGCTATCCATATGCCCTCGAAGAATGCTACGATGCGCTGGCCTGGGTAACAAACCCTACCAACGCCGCATCTATCAAGGTGGATCCAAAGAACATTGTTGTAGGTGGAGAAAGTGCCGGTGGTAACTTGGCAGCTGCTCTATGCTGTGAGTATACTCTTTATCTCGAACCTTTCATCAGCTCGCTAATATGTAAATATTTGGTCAGTTTTGGCAAAGGAGCGCGGGTTATTATCTCACATCAAGTACCAATTGCTATTATATCCAACAACGAATGCAGAGTTTAACACAGAGTCCTACGATCAGTTTGAAAAGGGATACTTTTTAGACCGCAACTTAATGAAGCTGTATTGGGATCTGTATTGCCCTGACAAGGAGCGACAAAAGGAAATAACGGCGTCGCCGCTGCAAGCTTCAATCGAGCAGCTCAAAGGACTCCCTCCTGCTTGCGTCCTAACTTGCGAAGCGGATGTCTTGCGTGATGAAGGTGAAGCATACGGTAGAAAACTGCAGGAAGCCGGTGTTCCAGTCGTATCCTTCCGTATCCTTGGTGTTATCCATGGTTGCTTCAATACGCGTATTCTGACCCCAACGTCAAATGCTGCTCTGGATCTGGTCGTCTCGTTGGTCCGAAAGGCTTGGTCCTCGGCTCCTTCCGCCACACATTGAATGTGGCTTTGAGGCGGCTGCACAGAAAATTTAGAGAAGGTTCGAGTCCAACAAGGGCTTCTTTTCATTCTTTTTCCTTTGTACCAATAAAGGCTGTACTTTTTATCATCAACGTAAAAAAGTATCCTCATTCGTACATTTTGGCTTGTGTTTATCTACACGCAAGTATCATTCGCATCGTAGGCGTTAGCTGTCAACCATAGCTATCGGCTACACTGCTTTCGTAGCACTTGCAATATTATACGCAGGGAATCGTTTGAGTGCCTTCGTTCCATATAACGTTGGTTTCATAGGTTGGTTCCCGAAATCGCCCTTTCAATCCTGAAAAAAGAAAATGAAAATCCTTGGCATCCGTTTCGCTTATCTTTATGAACAAAGTGAAGGCTTTGATACCAGCAGTAAAGAAAAAAAACATTAAGAGGATGTTGCAACTCTTGAAAGATGTTGTTACATTGATAGCTATACTAATGGTCTTCAGATCGTATGATTATAAGCACGAATTTGGATTGAGAGATCAGAACTGCAGGAACAGTTGCCCATCTCGGTTTTCCCTTTCTGCTGCGATGATGCAATCGCCAGACATTTTCATTGCATCTCAAAAAATTTTGATCGCGCGGTACCCAGATAGAAGCAAGCAAAGCAATATCGCTAACATCCCCTGGTAACTAAAGATAAACTAGAGCATGTACCGACCTGGATGGTCACTGAAGGCGCGCAAAAGTCTCGCAATTGCTGTGTATATAACCACGATCTGCAAACGAGATGTTCATCATCCCAGGGCATCATTTTATGGCCATGTACAGATTCAAACCCAGTAAATGTTTTGACGTCGCTCATCTGCAACCTGGTTTTCATTTCCTTTCCTCAAAGCTCCATTTTTACATATCATGGCTGAATACAAGACTCGCCAGGTCGGCGCCCCCAACACTCTTGACTACCGTGTCTACTTTGGTATGTTGAAACTTTAGCGAAACACGGTCGCGTGGCGCGTTCTCGTCGCGGAGGTGCCCTGCCCTTTCCAGCCAGATGAAGACTGATGAAGCGCGACGCACTTGCTGTAGAGAAGGATGGTGTCCCCGTTTCGCCCTTCCACGATATTCCTCTCTTCGCAAACGAGGAGAAGACCGTTTTCAACATGATTGTCGAGATTCCTCGCTGGACCAACGCTAAGCTTGAGGTACACCCTGCACTTAAATAACCTTTCTTGTTTTGGCCCCTGCGGGTATACTAAACAGTCACCATAGATTAGCAAGGAGGATGCCTTCAACCCTATCAAGCAAGATACCAAGAAGGGCAAGCTGCGATATGTCCGCAATTGCTTCCCCCACAAGGGTTACATCTGGAACTACGGTGCTTTCCCTCAGGTACTTGGATTTCTCATAGCTGTCTTTGCACCAACTGCTGTATCTTAACATTGATCGATAGACTTGGGAAGATCCCAACGCTACCCACCCTGAGACTAAGGCCCGTGGTGACAACGATCCTATTGATGTTATCGAGATTGGCGAGCAAGTTGCCACTGTCGGCCAGATCAAGCAGGTCAAGATTCTTGGTATCATGGCCTTGTTGGATGAAGGCGAGACCGACTGGAAGGTCATTGTCATTGATGTCAACGACCCCTTGGCCCCTCGTTTGAACGGTAAGGATTAACCACAAGGTTCTTAGATTCTTTGTTGCTTAGACTGACCACCATTTTCATTATAGATATCGAGGATGTCGAGAAGCACTTGCCCGGCCTTATCCGTGCTACCAACGAATGGTTCCGTATCTACAAGATCCCCGATGGCAAGCCCGAAAACGTCTTTGCCTTCAGCGGCGAAGCCAAGAACAAGGTATCTATCGTAAAAACTTTCCGGAAGCGAAATATGCTGATTGTTCGTCTTGTTTATTTGCACTTTAGCGATATGCCACTGACATCGTCCTTGAGACTCACGAAGCCTGGAAGAACTTGATCAACGGTACTACTGACGCAAACGGCATTCAAACGTAAGGATTAAATGAGAAAAAAAAAAGGATGAAACGATCAGATGTCCCTAAGCACATGGTCATTTAGTGTCAACGTGTCCGTCGAAGAATCCCGCTTCAAGGTCGCTGCTGACGATGCAACCGTCGCTGAGGTTCCTTCCGTAAGGGTCGCAGGGCGTTGTCAGATTTCCGCCGGCTTATTAACATGTGAGATTTATAGGAGAACGTCGAAGCACCTGCACCAATCGATCCTTCCATTGACAAGTGGTTCTTCATCAGCGCCCACAGCGCCTAAACTCTCCCAGTCTAGATATAGACGACAACTTGGTTGCATTGATGACTATATTAAAATAAAAATCTATGATTTTGTGAAAGCCAAGACCATGCAGTTTTTCCACGTTTAGCACATCTGCGCTTTTTTGCGGGGGGAAGGGAGGGGGCCATTTCTTTTTCTTTTCTCGTTTCCAAAGTCGTATTTTTTCAGCATTGAAAAAAGAAAAAAGACGTTGTATCTGCTTTTGCACCCGTACTAACTGCCTTCTTCTCGAAACCCAACACTCCTTCACGATTCCGTCCCGACCACGTTTATTCCCCAAACTCTTCCATCTCGACGCTATGGGCTTATGTCTATCGTCCGAAGAGCGAGCAGAACGGGCACATAGCCAACAAATTGACCGAATGATTGAAGAAGACGGCAAGAAACTTAGACGAGAATGCAAGCTTTTATTACTTGGTCAGTGCTGCTGTTGCAGATGTCTAAATAGCCCGACCGCGTGAGCCTAACTACCAATGCAGGAAGCGGCGAGTCTGGCAAGTCGACCATTGTCAAACAAATGAAGATCATCCACCAAAGCGGATACACAAGAGACGAGCTTTACACGTGGCGAGCAACTGTTTTTCGAAACGTCTTGGAGTCTGCCCAAGCGCTAGTCGGGGCAGTCGACCATTTTGACTATAAGTTTGAAAATCCGCGAAACAATGTAGGTCATGTACGTGCTAGTGCTTAACAATGCAACAAGCTCACTCTTCTGCAGACATATGCAAGACTCATTGCAGAATACGACATGACTGGGCCTGAAAGCACAGAGCGGCCGCTGGATACGGCGCTCGTTGAAGCTATAGCAAGTGTTTGGAAAGATCCCACAATTTCAGTGCTATTGGACAAGGAAGCCAGCGAATTTTACCTCATGGATTCGGCACCATAGTAGGTCGCATTGATAATGGAATATTCTGCTGGCAGATATCTAACATTTGTGATGACCAGCTTTTTGGATGAACTTCAGCGAATTGGTAAACCCGACTATATCCCGAATGTGAACGATGTGCTACGAGCACGGTCCAAAACGACGGGTATCACAGAAACACGATTTAAAATGGGTCAGATGAACATACAGTAAGTCCCGCCACCGTTGTTTGCAATATGGAAAGAATCATGTATGCTTATGAATTATGCAGCATGTTTGATGTTGGTGGTCAACGGTCCGAGCGTAAAAAGTGGATACATTGTTTCGAGGCAGTAACGTCGATTATTTTCTGTGTGGCCCTGAGCGAGTACGATCAGGTTCTTTTGGAAGAATCACGACAGGTAAGTATCAAGATCAGTCCGCGATATTTTGATTAGCACGTATCTCACGGGGGTAATTCTTAGAATCGAATGATGGAAAGCTTGGTGCTCTTCGAATCTGTCGTCAATAGCCGATGGTTCCTGAGAACGTCCATAATCCTTTTTCTCAATAAGATTGATCTCTTCCGAGCGAAACTACCGAAAGTGCCCTTAGAACGATATTTCCCAGATTACGGAGGTTCGTGATTTTCTTGCCTTTCTTATCCACGCATGTGAATGGATGCCGTGAACAAACAGTAAAATCTAATATCGCTCGTGTCCAGGTGGAGCCGATCCCGCTAAAGCTGCTAAATATATACTTTGGAGATTTACACAGACAAATCGAGCCAAACTTAATATATACCCACAGTAAGTTGATCATTATTCCTCAAGGGGTCTTTTTCTGCTTCCGATAATAATCCTTGGAAAATCGCGAATAGCTTAACTCAGGCGACCGATACTTCCAATGTAAGGCAACATGTAGCATATGGTCAATGGAAGGTCATGGTTATGCTCATTATAATCTTTTCAGATTCGACTTGTATTCGCTGCTATCAAGGAGACTATTTTACAAAACGCTCTCAAAGATTCCGGTATCCTGTAATTTCCTCTCCTGTTTCACCTGTATAAATCACATCCATTTCCATCCCTCCCGTCGATATTGATACACACGCAAGTCACCTTCACCAACTAACTAGTAATATCCACCCACTGCCCGCTAATGCCGCTCCATTGTTATACTCGATGCCCCCTCCCCTTCCTCTTCCTCCTGAATCCTCCTCCAGATTTAAACGTTCGCGTTTGTAAACTTTTAATAAACTAGTCATAAACGGTTCATCAATGAAAGCGGTGTCTGTACTGTACCGTTGTCGGCATGAGAAAGAAGCCGGAGGGCACGCGGAGAAGAAAGACGCGCGCGGTCATTGTGTGGCTCAAATCGAACGCGCTTTTCTTCCTCGTGAGCTATGGACCAAACGCTTTTCGAGACCTTGCTTCAAGCTGGCGACAGCGATGGAGCCATTCGCTCTGCTGCTGAGCAACGATTGAAAGAGCTCGAGGCTGCACCTGGTAGATCGTGCATTAGCCTGAATCTTGTCCTACCTGCCTAACTGATCTCGTCCCTGATTAGAATACCCGGTCAGTCTCGCTCGTCTGACCGTTTCGCAGGAACTCGCCGTACCTCAACGACAAATATCCTTTTTTAATTTGATTTCATGCTTCTAACGATGCTTTACAGTTGCTTGATCGATCCTTAACTCCATTTCCTTTACTTGGCTGCAGTGACTCTCAAGTCATTCGTAAAGTCCAACTGGTCAGCAAGACACGAAGAGAATTTCCAAGGTCACGAACCTAGTCCGGAATGCAAACAAGCTGTGCGCGAACTTATCGTTCACGGTCTGGCGGATCCAGAGTCCAAGATCCGTGTTGTCAGCGCATACGTCGTCTCCACGATCGCTATGGACGACTTTCCTGAGGACTGGCCGAATTTATTCGATATACTTTTGACATACCTGAAATCTAAAGATGCCAACAGCGTCCACGGAGCTTTGCGAGTTATGCTGGAGATGGTCAGACATACGGTCAGCGTCAACCAACTGCCGCAAATTGGGCCTCTTCTCCTCCCTGAACTTTTCAACATCTTGACCAATGATAGCGTCTACTCATTCCGCACTCGAGGACGCGCTGCATACATTTTCCGCAAACTGTTGCATATGAGCTCCATCATGCGCGATGAAAACAAGCCTGTTGTCGACCAGTTGTTGATGCCTATCTTGTATGACTGGATGCAGGCTTTCCACACCATTCTTAATCATTATGTCCAGGATGATCCCCAGAAACAAGTGGAGGAATACGGATTGAAATCCGAAGTGATCGGGGTAAATGCAGTACTCAGAACAGAGGAAGGATAAGATTTACTAAAAGGTGGTTTCAGTGCATTGGCAACGTGAGTGGTCTTTTCCCAAAGAAGTTTGCTGAATTCATGCCACATCTTCTCGAGCCTATCTGGACGAATTTTCGTGTAGCCAAGGAACGATTCATTGCTGAAGCTGTTTCAGAAAAAGCATACGACGGTGATTCGTTCCAAGACTCGGACGGCAACGAAATCGGTATGCAAAACTGGCTCGTTCACTTGTTTGAGATCATCGAATCTATTTGCAACAAACCGTCCTTGAAACCTCTTCTACTTGCTAACAACAGTGCATTGCTGGAGGAGCTCGTATATCACAGCATCGGTTTTGCTCAAATTACCAGAGAACAGGCAGAACTTTGGCAGGTTGATTTGAACCAATACGTTGCAGACGATTTCGAACAAACCGGCTCTCCTAGCATACGTTTCGAAGCTGCGACCAAGCTATCCGTAAGTTATCTTTTGGAAGTTTGTACACACTGCATCGAAAACTTAGAATGCAATCTTCCAGTCCATAGCGGATGATTTCATGGATGAATTCGTACCTGTCCTACAAAGAGCCATCCAGCGCCTGCTTGCTGAATCGAATACTGCACGGGCAAATGGAAACACTGACTGGTTCGTTAATCAAATTCAATTCTTGAATTCAGAAGACAGTGTCATTCTTAGTAATCACATAGGTGGAAGATACAGGAAGCTTGTTTGTTGATCACTGGATATGCATCCATAGGCTACACAGACATGGGCCTAGAAAATTTCAAAGCTAACTTTGATCTGGAAAGTCTCTTCCAACATGTCATCCTTGAGGCCATGGGAGCGCAAGGTGAATTTTTATTACCAAGCTGATGCTATCAACTGATACTTACGTAAATCTGTTCAGATTATCCATTCTTGCTCGGCAGGGCATTGATCTTTGCATCCGGCGTTGCTAACCTGCTACCAACGGATCTGGCTAACCGATGTCTTGCTATATCCGTCGAAAGTTTACAATTGCCCAATGCAAGCATCCCTGTAAAGGTTTCCGCTTTGCATGCTCTGCAAAAGTATGTTTGTACAGAAAATGCTCAGAGACTACAATGTTTATCTGGTACTTTAGGTATTGCAAGGCACTTGATAAGCAATATCTCAAACCTTATCAGGCTGCCATCTTTGAAGGTGCCTGTAGTCTTTTACATGAAGCTAATGAAGAGGAATCGCTTATGCTTATCTTGGATTCAATCAACGCAGCATTCAACGTAAGGGCCAATGTGTACTCTACTTAATATCATACAGTGCTAATTCGATACCTCTAGATCGATGGGGATGCGGCAGTGCAGTATGAGGCTACTCTCACAAACATCGTGCTTGAAATCTGGAAGAAATATGCCAATGATCACATCATCACCAGCTTTGTCCTTGATCTCTTTGAAGACTTTTCAAAGAGCCAACAATACTTCCCGGCTTTGGCATCTAGAGCCTTGCCGTTCATTGACCAGGTTCTCAAAACTGCTGCTGATTCTCCTCTTGTGTTGGCTGTAAGTGATCAACTTTCCTTGTTTCCAAAATGCAAAAATTTGACTGACCATATTAACAGTCGGCTATCGATCTTCTAACCGCAATGATGAAATATGGACCATCGCCTTTGCCGGACCCATTCACTGAGCAACTTTTCCCAGTTGTACTGGAAACCGGCTGGAACTCGACAAACAATGAAGTTGTCCAGGTACGAGAAATGCCAGGCTCACAAAATTTGTTATTACCAGTTACTCATAAAGTACAAACTTGCAGAGCACCCAAGAATGTGTGAAACAATATATCATGAAAGATTGCGACCATATTAGCCGATGGTACCTACTTTGCGATGTTTTAATCTCAAGATTGGTATTGACCGAGAATGTTTCATAGGCATGATGGTAGCGGTAAATCTGGCCTGGACTATGTCATCCACTTTGTAGCCAAGCTCCTGGCACCGAATGGCACCGAAATTGAACCACTTTTCATCGGTGACTTGATCGTCATTCTCATCAAAAAGGTAACAGAACTGTATGGATAACTACAATGCATCGATGCTAAGCTGTTTTGTCTATTTCAGGCCGGTAACAGCATAGCTAGCGTTCTTCCTGAACTGCTGAACGCTGTACTAGTGCGCTTAAAGAACACAGATAGCCAGCCTTTCATCCAAACTCTTGTTATGGTTTTCGCCAACTTGATTATCCACCAGCAGGAGAATCTCCTACAATTCTTGTTTGATATCAATATTGATGGTCAGAGCGGCTTGGAGATCCTCATGACCACGTGGTGTGATAATTTCCAAAATTTCTCTGGTTATTATTCACTCAAAGTCAGGTAGGAATGGTTGATGATATCTGTATACGCTCGAGATGCTAATGAATGTTGAAAGTGCAATTGCTTTATCAAAAATGTTCTTGGTAAATGACGCTCGTTTGGTAAATATCACCGTCCGAGGCAACATTTTGCCAAACCCTGATGGTGTTATTGTAACTCGATCAAGAGCTAGACAAAGTATGCTATTCAAGAATGCAATGCTTGAGCCAGTTTCTAATAACCGTCATTGTAGACCCTGAAAGATACACAGCTGTGCCAATTCATGCAAAGATTATCAGCTTACTAGTTGAAGAATTTGCTAGTGCAAGCGCAAGTGAGCAGCAAGCCAACGAAGAAACCGAATCGGTGTACGACGATGTAAGTGAAATAAGGGCTTCGTTGTTAAGCACCTAAACTTACTCTATTACAATGTAGGATGGAGAATGGGATGATGTAACAGATCCAGCGGAATACGCTCTCCTTTCAGGTATTGTACTTGGTTACGGGAAGAATTTGCCTACGGTGACTGATTTCTATTATGCAGATATGCTCAACAACCTCGATGAAGAGGACGAAGAGGAAAATAATCCAGATCTTAAAGACGACCCGATTTACAAGACAGACATGAAAGCATACTTGACAGATTTCTTCAAGAATTGCTCGGCGCACAACGTGAACCACTTTATAGAGCTTTGCCAGCATCATCTGACAGATATCGAAAAAGCTACCCTTACCCAGATTCTAGGCCAGTAAAAGAATGGCTACATAGTAAATTTAGCAATATATATATTAGCATAAACTAGCAACCCTTATTTTTATTTTACAAGTGCTTTAGTGGTCGCTACGCTCCTTGCACTTGGCTCGCTACGTTCGTTCCCCGTAACCGAAAAGGTTTTTAGTGAAATCTGCGTTATATGATAACCTCGCTTGGCCTTCATAAACCTCCATTCTCTGGCGGTTTTGCAGCCGCTACTGCCGTCGAAATCCGGTTTATTCAGACCGGCACTCGCATGAATCGATGTTTGAGAGAATACTACACCTAAAAACTAGCTTCTTGCTGCTTCGAAGCAAATCCGCAAATCGTTTTCTTGTCCTTAGCAGTATATTCCTAGTAAGACTTTTCCCGTCAACAGGTCTTGCTATTTTCAAGCAAAACCTTGTAACGACCGAGGCCTTGAAATTATCGAGGATCCACTGCAATAGTAGAAGGCTGTCCTGACCTGCCACCTCCAAGATCAACAGTTTCGCGCCTCTTCTTCTTCTCCCGCTTCTACTTGCCATGCATCATTCTTATTTTAATAACAAACCGAACCCACGGCTTACAGTATATCTACTAGTTTACTTTGCTGTGGTGGACACAAGCTGATACAGAAAAACTATGTGCGCGGTCTGGTCCCTTGTGAATTCAGGGACTACCCTTACGGGGTGTAAGTATCAATTACCAATTATGATTACGCAGCAGTAGCGCAAGATACTAACGTAATGCTTTTATGAAATTCCCTGGTTCTTCCCAATCAACTACATTTGCTACTCGGTTATGACTTCTCCATATTCATTCCCGTATGGCCTTTAACTTTGATTATTTCTTTCTAATATAAAGATATTTACAATTGACTGATGATAGAAGAGATAAGAGATACGAGAAGGAGAGAATGATGTGAAATATACAATATTGGAATGACTATAGCAGGGTATACAGCAATTGGGAGTTTAGAGTTTCCCACATGGCTAATCACTTGAGGACCAACCCCATGAGAAGACGAAGCTTGCAGCCGTTAGTGCCACGGAGCACCTGAAAACCAAGGTGAATCCCTGAAGCAAGAGCAGCTCTGCTGCCGCGTTGCCTTCACCGCTGGATACAAGAAATGCTACAACGAGAGCACCGAGCGCGGGTCCAATTCCACAGTATAACGCTGACATTTTAGCAACCTGTGTAATCCTCTGGTCTTCGTCTGTCCACAGCAACGCACCGAGAAGCTGTGTGATTACAAGCCATATCAACTCGAAAGCAATGCCTTGACATGTCTGTAGCAAGATTGCAGCTCCGGAAACGTACGGCCAATCGGGTCTTAACCATGTATATGCAAACGCGCAGATTATCAAAACTGCATGCACGACAGCAGATGACATGGTAGCTGTGAACTTTGGGATCCACTTGTAACAGAGAAGAAGAAAAAGATACTGTGAGAAAGCGATGCTAGGAAATGCATTCGTTGTTGTTTCATTACCCATGGAGCAGCCATTCGCACAAAAAGACTTGTAAGTATATCTACCGATCCAACAAGTGCCGTGATCCACATGGGCAGATCCAAAACTTTGTAAAGGTAGATGAAGAGGAGAGTGTTCATCATCCCTTGCACGACACCTAAAAGTAACGAAGACAAGGACATGCTTTGGATTTGCCACTGTACAACCTGATCAAGTGGCCCATTCGAAAGTTTCAGCAGAAGCACTGACATTGGAGTGTCACGGGGTGGGAGGGGTAATAATGCCATTTCTGCCGAAGACATCGTTTCAGTCAACGGAGGTGGATGCATTATGCTGGGTCTGCGCCATGTTTGATGCGTCGTAGTGCCGTACATGGTAACAGGTACGCTGCCGCTGGCCATCAACGCAGACGTAGACGTAGCAGCTGTCGCAGTAGACATGACTGAATGGTTACTGTTTCTTCGCATAAGAGTTGTAGTATTATTGCTTGCCATCCTTCTGAGCATACTCGCATCTTCTTCCGAGATGTGTGATAATGATTCTCCAAACAGACTATATGGTTTGTACGCGATAAAAGCCTGAGGGAAAAGCGCATTCTTTAGGAATCGCGGGGGCGGCTGTGCCAACATGTCTTCGTTCTCTTCATCATCCTCCATAACAACGGGAGTAATCCCTTGAGTACGTTGCACAGGAATCAGTGCTCCCACCATCATGCATGCGCCCAGACAAACAGCAGCTATCAATGCAACGCTAGACAATTGGTCGTCGTAGTACCACACGGCACCGATTAACGCTACAGACAGAGAGGATGCCATCTTGCCCCAACGCCGTTGCTTGTCTAGAAAGCTAGTATGTTAAGCAATGCACAAGAAAAAAAAAAGAAAATGGTTTAGCTTGCGCGATAGACTTACCAAACAACCAAACTTTATAATCTCCCAGATACTTGATCAATGCGCTGTCTAAGAGCGCTGACAGAGGCAGGAAAAAAGCTTCAGCAGCAATGGCTAGGGCCATTACGAATATTTCCATGGACAGCGGCGTTGGGATACTGAATAGAGCGACATATGCAACCGCGGCGGACAAGGTCAGGACATGCATAACAAGGACTTGAATCTTGGGGGCAGAGGTATCGACCAGCCAGATCAACAATGTTGAATTCAAGAGACGGCCGATCCCCATGCAAGCCATGAGCAGAGCAACGGAAAAGACGTTGAGATCCTGGAACTCATACAAGTAAAGTGGCAAATATGGCTCAACGCTTGCGCTGATACCGTGTGCTGTTGTCAGCAGTTTGGGCCAGTATAGCATGGGAGCAAGGCGGTGAGCAGGTGGTTACGTGCGAGTGAGTATATATGTGCTTGCGCGTATACGTGCGAAGAAGAAAGAGGAAGGAAGAAAAAGAAAACAGGTGGGAAAATGAGGTCAAGAAAATCACATCATCGTCATAAACAGAGACACAGAGAAAGAAAGCGAAACAAAGCTATGTGATGCATTACCAATGTTTTCTTTTTTTTGGCATTGTAAACCAGCCCCTCATCGCACATAACCGTGGGCTTATCGTATTCCCCTATCCGTTACTCCATGACGAACCCATGTGTGAAAAAAAATTCCAAGCTGCACCGGCGCGATTTGGGTGATTGCAGTTTTACGTTACGGAAGGCCCTCTTTATCGGGAGCGATCAACATGCACGCACCATAAGGGTGCTCCTTAAGAGCTTATCGACATTTTCTGTCACTTATTGGGACGAATTCAAGGGATGATCCTTTTTGGGCTTTTTGCTATGGAGAGAGTACATACTCTCTGCGCGCATGTATGTGTGTAACCCCGGGCCTATCGGCGATCTCTTCTGTCCTGTTTTCAGCTCGCAAAGAACTATCTTGCTAGCATTTTTCATTTTTTACTTTACAGAGTACTTCTAGTATACAAGTGAAGAAAGGAATTGTATCAAGGTCCCTGTCCATTGATCCTGTCCTTATTTTAAAAACAATCATCTCGTCATATCGTATCACTGATCTTTACATCGCTTTCCGCCCGGTGCACAGATCAGGTGGCTGGCCTGATATTTATATTTTCGTTAGAATGAATTTTATATGCAAGTGACACATTATTTACTTTACAATTGTTGGCCTAGCACATCGATAGGTGCAGTCTTCACTTGCAAACGCCAACAGCGAGGATGTGCTCATCTCAACAGTTAATTCGAAATACTTTATGGATAAATTTTACGGTGACGAGAATTCTGACGCACCGCACAATCGGACACGACGATATCTAATCTCCTCACGTTAAGAGTACGTTACCGGCGAGTTGTATGACGGACGAGTCATGACCATGACCTGGTGTCACTCTACATGCTTGCTACATCCGGTCAACATTTTCCCACACCGTTCCTGGACGATCTCAAGTCTTCCAAAAGCTTCTTATCTTCCGCTAGGAAGCTAGGATTCTGCGTCTGGAACAAGTGCAGATGAGCAGATGATCGAATGTATGTGTAACGACAGCTATTGCATTGCATCTTTGCTTGCTGGCAGGATCCCCTGCTGGAAGAGAGTTAACTGATGATTTAATGCACGGTTAATAGATAGGAAAACTCGAGTGTAGGGTGCATAAAGAAATCTACTGTACAGTTACATGCAGCACCTCCTGCACCGGTCAATCTGCTCATTAATTCGAGACTGTACAGTGAATGGAATTTAACGAGAATCGATACGCAATTTGATCATGTCCTGTTCCAACCAGCTGGTCTTTCTGCTGCAATATCGCGTCTATGATCTTCGTTCTTGTGTGCTGAGCTACATGGTTATAGTTACGATTACTGACTACAATCCTTCCCACTATCTATCAAAGTTATCTAGTACGCTGGATTATGCAGCATACAGACATTACTTTGGCTCTTCGGCGTCCTCACGCAAGTCTGTTCATGAGGAAGAATAAGATGAAGTAGACATCACTGATAGATGGCTTTTCTTGACCGTCACCGTAGTCAAGCGGTTGGGTCTGATTTCTGGATAGATTTGCTTTTTGAAACTAATCCTGAAGATTTATTTCCTTTCAGTTATATCTAAAGGACGTAGATATTTATATACATTCTTTAGAGCAGTCGACAGTCTGTAGTCAGCTCACCATAAAGATCTTGTGTTTCTATTTTGCGTGCTTGTAGCGGTGGCCACATGATTTACCTCCCAGTTTTAAAGCATACAAGTCTCTCATAAATGCTGCGGCTGCGATGCAGAAAAGAAAATGGCACGTCGCTTCGAATAGATGCTGAGCCACCATCGATCACATTGCAGTTACATTATTTGACTCGAGAATAGCTACGCTTTGTGTCTGTCGTCGACGGCTAAGCAGTCGTTACACAGGAAGATTTTCAAGCAAGCATAGTTCCATCCATCCGTCCTTAATAAGTCGAATGCGCCACAGTAAGCCCCGAGTATTTAATGGCATGGTTTTCCATGGACTTCAGGCGTTGCTGCGCTTTACATATTTCAAATATCATGAGCAAAACTGGTTTATACAGCATCCTCAACGTTGACGAGACGACGACGCCAGCAGAATTGTTGGATAAATATAGGCGTGCGGGAGAAATGCGAATTGCTTTGGATGACGTTGAGTTTCGTGAGAGAGAGAAGGTAGTTATAGTCTTCGAGAGGCTGTGAAAAATGCTCGTAATAACCTTACTGTAATACGACATAGACAATGATAAATTGGAGAGCATATTTTGTACGTCTCTGTTGATGACAGACACGGACAGCAGCAGGCTAACGATCTTTGTTTGATTGTAAGACGCTTCGTCACAAGCCAACACGCAAACTATACGACTCCCAGGGATTGACGATTGTGGAACTAGAAAACATGGCAAGCACGTTGGCATACTTTCATTTTTATTACATTGAAGATTTTGTCGCATTCGTGGGACAACTAGCACCTCGAGCGCTACCAGCTTTCATGTCGATATTCAACTTTGGCATCTACGTGGATGTGGCTGTCTTCTTGGTGTTGGTCGGGTTGAAGATTGACAGTAACAATCCATTTAATCATAGCTGGGCGCAGGTCTTCATACCATTATGGGTGATCGACGGTATTGGACTCGCTATCGCAATCTATTCATGTTACTCTACGAGACAGACCGCACCCATCAAAAGCGCGTCATTCATAGCGCATACGTCGTCACTCGTTTTATACATCATGTTTGTTCTCATTCAAGTATTCATTGTCCTGAAGCTTGACGGATATGTCGATTGGCGCGTTATGCAGGTGCTAGCTCCCTTTTTCGTGTGGCAAGTACTTTCTTACCTCGTCCGGTTGTCGCAAAGCTCAGTTACCGAGTGCAAGGCTATTTACCTGTACCATGGCCTTACGGAATATATCTTGGCAGAAATGGCGCCGCCTATCATGTGGATAGCTTTCGCAGCAACTCTCGCTGATAAACTTGACGGAGTACATGCAGGCAAGCTCTATACTACCCAGATCTTTGTGCCATCCTATGTCTACGCTGCACTCGTCTCAGCTTACTCATTTATATACTGGGCATTTGCATCAAAAGATTCAAAAAAGAGGAAGCTCCCCTACAGCCTTGAAACTTATCTCTCGATGCTTGCAGCTCTGGCGTTCTGCGTTATGCTAGCTTATCGACTCGATAACTGGACCTCGATCTCCTTATTTTACATTTTTATACCCTTATTCTTTATCCTGGTAAATATCGCACTCTCCAGAAATGTGGGCAAAAAAGCTTTCAATGATGCTCAACGTTGGTTATTTTTAGGGTTTACAAGTTGCCTCAATTTTTGTGGTATTACCATTCTTCGTGATAGCTGCCTTTTGTAGCAACGATGAGCCGAACGATCGTGCCTCAACGGAACCTCCTGTTTAAAACCATCTATTTATACCAACATATTGTTAAACCCGATCCATGTCGTTTATTACAGTGTAAATTCTTATTGTTTATAGACAGCATGCCAAAGCAGCCGAATGATTCTGGAGCTCAATATCAACGAATTGAGACATTAGAGTATGTTCGTGTGCCTGAGACGAGTGCTTTTCATGCAAATTCGGACGCCGCCTGACTTTTGACGAATCGCGGTTGGAAGAAAGAATGTTGCCGGACTCCTTGCTGCTCTTTTCACACCAACTACTCTTCGGAACGACGACAGGACACAATGCCGTCAAAGGCGGCCAATCTTCCTCAAGAGCTGCTTGTGCTTATTAACGGCAACATTTCCCCCGAAGATCGATATGCCTGCCTCTTTGTATGTCGACAATGGCACTGTGTGTTCGTCCAGCTGTTTTACAGCAACGTGACGCTACATAGCTTACAACGCTGTACAAGGTTCTACCGTACACTCTGCCAGTCGGGAAAGGATACCCACCGGACGATTCGTTCGCTACCACTAGGTCATTTTGTCAAAAAACTATGCATTAAGCAGCACAGCCCGCCGCCGATCGTCATGCAGCAGATCCCAAGCCTTTGTCCATCCTTGTGGTCCTTGGAATTCTCAAAGGCCGAGGATAGACTTGTAAGCTACGAGAAGGAGCCACTTTCGCCGCTGACGCCAGCGTTTATGGCTTCGCTGACACCCAATCGAGCCGTCATGTCGCAGCTGTTATTTACGCACTACAGTTCGCTCCAGCTATCGGAGCTGACGCTGGAATGCTATTCTGGGATCAAGAGCCTCGTCTTCCTGTCAGCAATGCCCCAGCTCAGACGCTTGTCGCTCAAGTGGAAGGGAGAGTGGCGTATGGAGGATATGGATGTGCTACATACCCTATGCGGATACCTGGAAATGTTGCAGATTAGTGCTACCTCGTTCGAATTCAGCATGCACGACGGTATTAACTTTGACTTTGAGACCAAACTGGCGCCAACTATACGTCGAATAGATCTCAGTGTCGACCGCGGTCTTTCAGCAACAGGCTACACGCCTTGGCTCGTCTACTTTGCAAAGAAATATCCGCAACTGGAGAGTCTGAAACTAAGCGGTCGTTTCGATCCTGAAGTAGCTTACGACATCTTCCCAGAAGAAGAAGACCGTGAGGAGGAGGATTTACCCGTAATTCTCTTCCCTGAGATAACACAGTGGAGACGTGATCGCGAGGTTACAAGGATGAAGGCATACAGACTATTTTTCGAATCGTGCACACACATCAAAATCCTCAAATTGATAAACATGCGGCTATATCGAGGGTTCTTTTCAGAAATGTTCCAGTCAGGAAAATTCCAGCTGTCACATTTGTCAATCCATGATGAAATGCTTTTCCCAACGCGTCAAGTGAACGCAGCTGTACGACGATTTGGACAGACGCTGACCTCGCTTTCACTATACGCGGAGGAGAGTGGAGAAGACAGCTGGCGTAGGGGATCGCCGCTCGATTTGCCACGAATGCTCAAGCGTTTACCAGCATTGCGTAATCTATGCCTTGGTGATATGCATCATGTCTCGCTTCCACTGTTGCTCGACGCCGGTCCGCAGATAGAATCTTTGACATTGATCCACGTCAGACTCGACTTGTCAACTGAATATCCAGGTGAACTCGACATAAGCGACGACGATGATGATGAGGATAGCGACGAAGAAATAGAAGACCACGACCAAAACGGTATTCGTACTGCAATTCGAACAAAGCTGAAAGAGCTATATATACGGCGGACACCATTGCGACAAGAGACGCTTGACCATATTTCACGACGATGCACATTATTGAAGAAATTATTACTGGAGAATTGCGGCATATACGGCGCTCAAAAGGGACTGATATCTATTGACTTTGCGGATCAGACCTTGGACAGCCTGATATTGGATAACCTTGTTTTCAAGGATGAAGAGGGGTTTCTACGATATTACACAGGAGAAGATTTCCACGTCAAAACCTTTGCACTGCAAACGATGGATTCTCCGTATGGAAAGTTTCGAGGTGAGGCACATCTCATCCTGGAGGCTCAAGTTGATCTTACAAGTATGATAGATTCGCTCAATTCGTACCGATGGTATGACACCGGATCATTCGTCAATAGACAGCGATCAGCGAAGTCAGGAACAGTGCTAGGCATACGACCGCTCAACAGGCAACAAGTCATTGCGCTGAAACAAAGCCTTCAGTCCTTAGGACAACGCAAGCTACGACTAGAAAGGGTGAACTGTGCTGGTTACATAATGATCCGATGTCGAGCGCTCCACCGAATACATGCTAATCAGCGACGACTATTGGACGACTCTATACTATAATTGTATATATATCGATACCATTCCTCTTCATTCATCATCACACGTGCAAAATTTCTGCACCGCGTCATATCAAGAAGCGACCAGCGCTGTTATTATTTGAAAAGGGTATCTAATTTCTGTTTCGTGATCCAATATTTACATACATCTTTTAAAGGTACTTGAAACCTTTTTCTTCAGAATCCTCAGTAATTTTGGCTTCTCTGTAGTAGATAAAGTGGATGATGAATATATACTACAGGCATCATCATCATCGTTGTTATCGTAGAAACGAGGATAGATGCCGGGTGCGATTTGTGGGGAGGAGTAGGATGCAATGGGTAGATACAGAGAGCTGTTTTGGAATGGAAATCTGGTGGGCGACGATGAAGACATGGTAGAGGCACGGCCTATGGAACCCGTAGCAGACATGGATAATAATGATGCACCATCACTTTGGTTTTTGTAGTATCTTGCCAAAGGCGTGCAGCTTGGATCAGCGAGAAGGATCTTTTCGACATTAGTTTTTGTCAAGGAGCAAGAAGAGGTTCGAATGGAGGAAATATACATTAGTAAGAAGAGTCGTATAATGATGGAAAGAATGGTGAAGCTGGAGCGCGTTTATATATATATAGGTCTCCCTCCACTCCTCGGACTAGGCAGATCCGTGCGCCGCATGATTTTGCTCTTGATGGTCGTACAAACAAGCGTTTATCTTTCTCATCCATCGGGCATCGCTTGCGAACAATGCGGTGCCCTGATCGCCCGTAATTTTTGACGGGCTACTAGCAGAAGCTTCTGGAATCCGTCTTATGCTTGCGGCAGCTAGTCATGAGGCAAGGCAGGTATTTTTGCATCCAACTGGAGTATCAACCTTTAGGCAGAATGATAATAGCATTCCATCGCTTGATGAGGCTGTGAGATGGCTAGACTTGTGCGCAGAACCGGAAGATCTACGAAAGAAGCACATGGCAAAAGCGCAAAAAGTGCGGATCAGGAGCCGGAGCACACGATACTAAACTTTTCATATTTGGCTATTGTCGCCATCGATTGAGCCACATTAAATTAGAGAGAGTTGGGCCCAGGAATCATTTACCATGAAGCGTTCCTGACGCTATTCTGCTATCCTCCCATTTTTAACGTTCTAAATCATGTATGGTATAGACTAACATGATTTCTTTGCAAAAAGGTGAAATGATCAATGCAAACTCAACGTGTGGATAGTTGTCTAGACTCGCATGGATTTCTGGGCCAGTGTTCTTTTATCAATAGGACCCGGGCATGCGTTCAAAATGGATGGTTACATGAAACTTAATCCATTCAAAACTTCCATTTTTACATTGGCTATATTCATTGGATTTCTAATCGAGTAAGGACACGATCTCTTGTAGACCGTTCCTTTCGATGATGATCACTATCCTCCCTCACGCTGATCGGCTCCGCACGGCCATTTCGCCCACTCTGGAAATTTATTTTGCCGCAAAGCGTAAAGTAGGTTGGGTGACCTTCACGTTATGGTGCAACCATAAGTGGTGTCCATAGAAGAGCAGTCTTCCAGGCTATAGGCAGCGGAAACTCTGCAGCATATGCACGGCAAGGTCATATCCAACCCCACCGAGTTTTCCAGCTGCTGCATCATCATCATGTGCTACCAAGTCCCCAGATATTGCACGTCATCTGTGTATTATCACGAGCTCTCAAGTTCCCCCACCCCTCGTCTTGAGCTTCACAACGCAATGACAATTTACAAATGGACACCAAGGGCAATAGCAAATATAGTGCTAGTTAACGGAGGTCTCATGTTCCAGTCTGTCTGTGTGGTTGCTGCACAGCTCCTATCACTTTTCCTGTGGCCTGTATCCGAACCGTTGTACCGCAGCTACATTGCTTATACCATGCGCATGTGGTCCCAGAACTTGATTGCGCTCGTCCAGTACTTTACTCCGGGAACAAGCTTAGCAATAACTTTTGACGAGTCGTGCTTTGCAAAGGATAAGAAGGAACTGCTGACTGTCGACGCTCAGGGGCGCATAACGGGTCTTTCGTTACCCGAAAAGGCGGTTGTAACTGCTAATCACCAAGTAAAGCTTAACTTGGCTGTTCCTTGATTGCAATGCTGACAAGTATATAATTAAATTTACACTAGATCTACGCTGATTGGATCTATATCTGGTGTGTAGCGTATCTAGCTAACGCACATGGCGCAATGAAAATCATACTTAAAGACAGTTTGAGAAAACTCCCTGTGTATGGTTGGTAAGTATGATGCAGATTCATGGCTTTCGGTTAGATAAATGTGACTCATGATGTACTCCTTTGCAACATAGGGTAAATAATGGCATTCCTTGTGTGAAATTCAACGCCATGAGGGTATTGACACGTTGGACGTTTCTGGCAGGGAATGCAATTCTTTGATTTCATCTTTCTCAAGCGTAAAATTGCAATGGATCGAAGCACTATTGTAAATAATTTGGAGCGCGCTAAGCGGTTTGGACGACCTCTGTGGCTCGTATTGTTCCCTGAAGGGACTGGTAAGATCATGTGGACAAGATAAGCATGGTAATGGAGAACAGTCCTGGGACTTAGTCGTCGTATCTTTACGCTTCAGTGATTGCTGACGACACTCGAAAGAGATCCCAACAGTTTGCAGAAAAGAACAACATGGTAAGGAAAAGAGATTCGACTCGATTATTACTCATCACTTAATTGAGATTCATGTGGTTCCATAGAAAGACAACCGATTCACATTATTACCACGTTCAACTGGACTGAAATTGTGCTTAGACACACTTGATGAAACGGCCGAATGGCTATACGATCTAACAATCGGATATCCTGGCATTCCTCCAAATGTGCACCCAGAAAAGCACTATACTATACAAGGCATCTTCTTTTTCGGCGTCTACCCTAAAGACGTGCATATTCATGTCCGCAGGTTTCGGATAGCAGATCTTCCTAAAGATGACAATGCATTTACAAGTTGGGTCTATGATCGCTGGGTCGAAAAGGATAACCTCATGGAGCATTTCTACAAGCATGGGCATTTCCCAGGTGAAGACAAGGTCAACGTTCCCGTTGAGTTGAACAACTCTATCATTGATTTGACGCAAATTTATGCCTGTCTGTTGTTATACCTTCCAATCTTGAAGGTTTTGGAATTTTTGGTGAGCGCGGTCTCGTCTGTTTTACATTTTTCCCAATGAAATAGTAATAAAGGTACTGATTATTTTGATTGACAAAATGCGATTGCAAAAGTGCGGCTGTTCCCACCACCTTAAGCTGAGTTGAAATACAAGCACTGAGCTACGCAAGGATGATATCTTGCAAGGATGAGCATGGGTGGGGAATGACATGGGTGGACAGCTCCACGGTTATAAATATATTTCCATTTTTCAAACTGCGTATATACTTTTTTCTTCACATTCGATATTTAGGCATGGCTTCGAAATATAAAAAGAGTGACGACCCCGGACAACAGAAGGTAATTATCATGCTTCCACAAACTTCGATAGCATAAATCATATGTGTCAGAAAAGCTAAAGTACACGTCTATTTCAGAAACAAGAGCAAGAGCTCCTGGACGATGCTCGTTTTCACATCAATGAGACAGAAACTGCTCTCGATGACGCTAATCGTGCCAGTGACATTCACCAGCAGCGAACTGGCAAGCGATTTGACACAACTGAAGAGAATATCCGGAGAGGACAATTTCCTGAAAAGGATAGCAAACAATAGATATACGAAATCTCTTATCAACCTCTCCCTTATCAAGTTTCTCCCTTTCTGATACAAACCCCTTGGTTGCACAGAGCTCCATGTACATAAACGATGAATGAAACTGCTTATCAGTGAATTGTTATCTTTTGCAGCTGCTGCAGGATGAAGGACTGTGCTGAGAGATCTGCGCCATTCGACATCGAATTACGAACGTGCGTTGACTGGATTGCAGGAAGGACCTTTCAATTTATTAATTTGAGAGAAGCATGTGAAATTGCCGGTTGATTTGGGTTTATATTTGCAGCATTGGTATCAACGTGATGATTGATGTTTTCAAAGGCCAGTTGCCTGGTCAACTGGGTGGGGGAGCATCAATCCGAGTTGCTTACTTATCAGCCAATCAGAACGAATGCAACACAGATGTCGGATGTTGCCTCATCGCTTGAACTTCTGATTTGCCATGCAGAAAACATATATAAACTACGCTCATCTACTTTCATCTATGTATTTCGCTTCCCCTCACAACCTGAAATATATCCCTCGATTATGGTATCCTCAGCACCAAGGGTCCCGGTGCCGCAAGGTGGTGCCTCTCTCATGATTGCTTATCAATGCAAGAACAAACGAGTGCTTGTGATCGGAAACTCCCCCGTAGCAGCAAGCAGAATACTAGCATCTCTCGAAGCAGACGCAACGGTATGCCTTATTGGTTCCTTGCAAGGCATGGCCTCGGAGCTCGTGTATCGCATTGAGCACAAACAAGTCGAATGGCTCGGCGATACTTATGACAGCGAACTCGTTGATCAGTTTGATCTTGTATTTGTATGCCTCGCCGATCGAGACCAATGTACCAGGATCGCGAACGACTGCCGATCGCGCCGTATCCCAGTCAACGTAGCCGACATGAACGATCTATGCGACTTTTACATGACCTCAACATACCGCGATCAGTCTCTACAAATCGCCGTCTCCACCAATGGTCAAGCCTCCAAACTATCCAACCGTATCCGTCGTCATATTGCTACCAGTCTGCCAGCCCGGCTTGGGGATGCTGTCCGTCGTGTAGGACTCTTGAGACAAAAAGTTCGACAATCCGATCCCAGTGCGGCTTCCAGCAGTAGAAGAATGAAGTGGCTGGCTCAAATTTGTGAATATTGGAGCATGGATAAATTAGCGCAATTGTCAGACCGTGATATGGAAGACCTATTGGAAGCATATCATCAAGACGAAGGCTACGAAAGTTTGGGAACCCAAGGACGAGTAGCAAGTCTGAATGCACCTCCGATGCAAGGAAAGGAAACTAGGCCTTTGGCTGGCAGTATCAGCTTGGTGGGCTCCGGTCCTGGTGATCCAGATCTATTGACAATGGCAGCACTTAAAGCGATCAAAGAAGCAGATCTCGTTTTAGCAGACAAGATTGTTCCAGAGCAAGTAATCTCACTGGTCAACTGTGAGCTCAAGATTGCCCGCAAGTTCCCTGGCAACGCGGATGCAGCGCAGGAAGAGTTCAATGCAATGGCTCTCAAGGCACTGAAGCAAGGCAAGAATGTGGTACGACTGAAGCAAGGCGATCCTTTCCTGTTCGGTCGCGGTGGAGAGGAAGTTCTCTTCTTTAGGCAGCATGGATACACTGCTCGTGTGATCCCTGGTCTCTCATCGGCTGTTGCAGCACCTCTGCTATCTGGTATACCGCTGACTCATAGATCGGTCGCATCTCAGTTCTTGGTCACTACGGGTACAGGTGCCAAGAATTCTGCGGCCCCTTTGCCGACATACGACCCTCACAGAACCGATGTATTCTTGATGGCCATCCATCGTTTGGAACCATTGACAAGGGATTTGATCACCAAGCAGAAATACCCGGCTGATTTGCCGTGTGCTATTGTGGAACGAGCAAGCTGCACTGATCAACGCATCATATGGGGTACACTGGATTCTATCTGCCAAGTGCTCGAGAGTGTAGGAGGTAGCAGACCGCCTGGGCTTCTGATAGTTGGCCATGCCATTGAGGTGTTGAAGCATGAAAAGCACGGCCAGGAGGGCGTAGCAAATACGATCATGACTGAGTCAGGATCTTGGCTTGATAATAATAACCTCTTGCAGCTGCACGATCCAGAAAGTGTCTGCTAGATATCACCGGTTGTACCTAGTTCCCTGTCTATTACAATTTTTCCTTGTCGCATGTATACATCTCCTCATACCTTGTGCATACCATTCTTAGTCTGTTGATCTCCTCGTAACGTTTTACTACATAAATGCATTTGACTATTTCTATTCGTGTCTATACTTGTCATTATTCGATAGCAAGTTTCTCGGAATGGGAATTACTACCACTGAAATCACTAAACACAGACTCTATTAAAAAAAAAACCAAGCATGCTTCGCTCTCGCTTCGCTCGAGGACGAAACATTGCTTGCTTTTTCCTCGCTGCGCGAGCTCGTCAAATCCCAAACCTCTATGTTTTCAGCTAGAAAAAGAGTTGACATCACGATGAAAATGCCGGGTGTACGGAAAAATAGAGCCGGTCTTATGAAGATATGTTCTCCCACTTGGTGGTAAATAATACTATGCCTATTCCATTAACTGATGCGACGGTAAAGCTCCAAACGGGCCATGACAGATCGGTCCGGTCCCAAAACGGACAGGCCATCTTCTTAGGACCGCGACTCACGGCCTTACAGCACACGGTCCTTTTATGTAGACCGTTCACCATCGGTCGAGCCATGTTTGTAAACGTTCA
>NW_027192146.1:483989-486451 GCF_041956525.1 Rhizomucor pusillus | reverse complement strand
GTGTCCGAGGAGCAGTTCCAGAGTCGCAAAATCGGGACAACTCCATCTTCATCACGAAAAGGATGGAAAAGCGGCTATGCAGTTCCAGAAGTGTGAGTTAGGAATTTTTCAGAATGGTGGGCTTTTTTTCACCAAGTAGTCAGTGATTTAGATAGAAGAAAGGCAAAAGATTTTTTTCTCATGGTTTGCTGTACGAACAGCATTGAGCGAGTTGAACAGGCATAATCTACTGGTTTTGCGACTGTGATCTGTTCTATTGCAATGACTGCATCGCATCCGTCGTGATATTTTCAGTGAATTGGAGCGGAATTGGATTCTTTCTCAGTCTCTAAACTCAAGAACCAAAGGTCAAGGATAATGGATTGCAGGAAAGCAGCACGAGAGATGGAAACATCACGAAAAGGATGGAAAAGCGGGTATGCAGTTGCCAAAACTGTGAATTAGGTATTTTCCAGGAACGTAGTACAGAAAGTTGTTTTTTTACTTGGCTCGCTGCGCTCGTCCCCCTAATCGAAAAGGTTTTCAATGAAATCCGCATTAAATGATAATTTCGCTAGGCCTTCATAACCTCCATTCTCCGGCGGTTTTGCATCCGCTTCGCTACTGCAAATAATGCGCCGTCGAATTTCCGGTTTATTCGGACCAGCGCTCGATGGAATATATTCTTGATTTGCTGTTGGCCTTCTGAGTCGCCGTGCACATACGCCCGGCATTTTCGGCTTGGTCCATAAGGGTAGTATTCATCTCTATATTTCCTGAACGTGTTGGAGCGCTCCTTCGTCGCGATGCGCTTCGCGCAAAGACACCAAAGATTTCGGGAATACAGGTGCTGAATACCCAGAAATTTTCGAAGTCGAGTTCCTCAGATTGGTGTCTGTTCTGCCTACCAAACTCCAAAAGCGAACATTAATTTTGTAGCTCGTTTTGTGTTATACACTTTTCCATCAAAAAATCGGGCCATCACCCACTCTTCAAATCGCTACAGCCTCCAGGAAAAAAGGGCCTCCACGGCGATTCTTTCGAAAGTGATGGCTCAAAGTCCAACCTGGGATATTACCACCATTACACTAATCATATTCGCGAATTACGTCGCAAATTCAGTATTTTTGCCTATTTCTTTTTCATGTTAAGATAGAGACTGTGTTTAGTGATTTTTCTACTCTTTGGTTTTTTACGTGTCTACGTCGTCTTGTATTGAGCTAAGAGACCGGGTCTTCCATGCAGCTTTAGCGGCAATTGCTGGATGGTGGATGCCATTCGAACTTGAGACTTTAAGCCTCACGGTAGCTCAACGTATGCTCGCTATGTAATGTACCACGATCGATTTCGGTTTCTGTTTGGATGCCACCCTGTGGGGTAGAAGCTTGGGGATATTCCATATTACTAGTAATGGTCATACCGATCCATGTACTTCTTGAGTTCCTTCGACCTAAGCAATTTTTGGCGATTCATTGAATTCTTTGTGAGTACCAGAACATATTATGGTATCGCATGCATTGAAATACTCCAGCTGCACAGACCTTCATCAGATGTTTGGTAACAGGTCACCAAGCACAGAGTATAAGCGATAATAGAAGGAAAACTAACCGCTAGTGCTCTGTCATCGTCAGTTACGACTGGTCCAGGCTGTACCGTTTCCGGACCAGTCAAGACAACGGAATTAAGGGCCAGCGAGGTGCAAGTATAGAACATGCGTTTCTTGTCGGATGCATTACACGAGTTGCAGGTTAAAAACATTCTCGTTATTCGTTTTCAACGCCAAGATTATCGATACCGAAGTTGTTGATCAAAGTTGTTCACGTTGGTTTTGTAAGTGGCATCTATGATATATACTTCATGGAAAATTCAAGCGCTCTCAATAACAGCTATTGAATGAGTTATATTGAAGGAGAACTTGAATTGTCAGATATGGCAGCTTTCCGAGTACTGATACCGAAATACGTATTCTCTAGCAGAAAGGAAGGCATGAACCTCACGAACTTGCTTAGGGGACATCCTTTTGTTGAATATCATATTTACCTTTGGAAATCATGCTTTTTCTTTTTTTTTCTAGCAGCATATATTATCAAACGTAGGATTTGAGATGATTTAATGGCTAGCTTCCTTATTTCCACGGTATATTGCTTCCGAAGCGCCGTCCAGTTTTCAAGCATTCCCGTGGGTGATTGCTTTCGTAGATACTTCGTAGGAGATGCAGGCTTTCTAGTTCAAGAACCCTCCGTTTTTGAATAAAATCTATGTGCTAGAGCTTCTTTTCAACAACATTTACACAATAGTAACCATTCCTTTTGCCTCCAGACTTGGGCTCCTTTTCACTTTCTTCGTCTCCAGCCTTTTCACCTCTTCATACCTTCATGATGGGAAATTCAACTGCAGAGAATATATGTACATGTTGGCCAAAGGATGGAATCCTGGGAGCAGCAGGGATCGTTTTAGACTCCGTGACGCACCCTTCGAGGAAT
>NW_027192146.1:380185-482275 GCF_041956525.1 Rhizomucor pusillus | reverse complement strand
GTTCCTCGTAAGGTGCGTCACGGAGTCTAAAACGATCCCTGCTGCTCCCAGAATTCGGTCCCTTGACGAGTAAGTGTCAGTAAATCTGGTAAGATTTGCAATGGTCCCACTGCCATCATCATACTTTACTGTGCATTGTATGTTGAAATTTTTGATAGTTTTCAGTACCTCGTCGCTGCATTATTATAGAAGAAGAGGATGCAACTGTTTATTGAATGATGGTGAGATGCGTAGCACAACGGTGTTACTATTATTTTATCGGAGCAGCCTTCCTGGCAAAACGCAGGTTCAGTATGCATACCACGGGTAGAGTGATGCTTTGCTGCCTTTGCAACTAACTATATACTTTTACTGCTGTCGCGGAAGACGTTAAATATCCGTCTGAGAGTTTGACTGTGACATAGCTGTTTACAAAAGCGTTGAGAATGACATAGCAACAGTCTATTGGAAACAAATGCAGAGGTATTAGAACTCGTTACAGGAAATATTGGGTAAAACTCGGTTGCTGCTAATATAACTTGATGCATTTAATAGCGTTCACTTTAGATGGTTACTGCATAATATTTCCATCCAAGACAAGAATAGAACGGTCAACGGACTAGAATATGTCATAGAATGTAGACGCATACCGAACAACGAAAATAAGCTATAATAACTACTTCTCTTTATTCAACTCTTTTTTCTCTCAAGCTCTAGAAAGAGCTTCAAAAGTTGGATCAAGTTTTCCTGTGCCTCCTTTTTATTGACCGCGCCCAATGCTGCCTGCACGCGGCACACGAAAGAATTTTCGCTGTTCTATGGCTACGTCGTCCTGGATCTAAGGGGATATACCGTTGGTGTCTTCTAGGATGCATATTGATTGTATTTCTCCTTATAAGCCTGTGTTATAGGCTTTTCAAACATAATAACGGAATGTGCTGACTGGCCTCAAAAATCCATCCGCGTACCTGTCATTGTTATATTCTTTCTGGTAGCTGATGCAATGGCTCTTTTATTCTCTCGATAAGACAGATTACAGTTGGAGAATACTCACTCTGCCAAAATCAACGCTATGTTTGTCCTCAAGACCGAGCATGTATGACATTTGGTCCAAGAATGACCTTTTCGCTATGATTTGATGTACAAATAAACGACATAAAGTGCAATGAGTCTTTCAAGAGCATTAAGCGATAAGCCAATGATTGTAAATTATTATATCTTCTTGTATTAACATTTCGACATACAGACGCTTTGAATTATCATTGACTGGAGTCCGTGCACTTGTATGGCAAGTCGACGCATAATCGTCGTGCAGAGATGCGCTGAGTACGTACGAATTCCTTGAAAGCTGAAGAAATAGAATCTTGTATTAAAACCATGCATTTGCTTTGAAATATAAGAGCAAAGGAGTGAAGTTGGAATGGTAGGACAAGATCCAAAGTTTTTTCCTCGGTCATGCGACACTGCCCTTCCCAAGAAATCTGACAAAAACGATGTTTGGGAAAAGAAAAAGGAAAACCAACAGTACTCAAAGGCTTTACGGCCATGGAGCAAAATAATAGAAATATATATTAACGTCAATGTCGATGAGGAGACTGCACAGTAAAAAAAAAAGTATATTTGACCGGAAGAGCATTGCTCTTCAACGAGTCACAATATGAAAATGATAAGCTGTTAGGGAAACCTTTGACAGAGCTCCCAAGAAAACGTAAAACTACATTAGCCATGGTTGAAATACGCATCCGTGAACTTGCTCGTGTAGCCATCATGGCTGGCTATTGATAAATTATATTATTATTATTATTATTATACCTACTGCTAGCTGTGTACATTTTAACTTGCTCTATAAATATTGTTGGCTTTTTGACCGACGATGCTTAATGTTTCCGGCATCGTGTTTTCGGTATTCCTGTTACACTCTTTGCTTCCTGTCACAATGACTGCGATGCCTACTACAATACTAAATGCACAAAAATCAAAAGCATTGGCACGGTCCACTCTTTTGATACTTATTATTATATCAGAGCCATTGTAACGAGTTCGCTGCCTAATAGTCTTAAACCTTAGGCGTGATCACAAGTTGCAAATCGCACCTTTACAAACTCATCCATCTTCAGCGGAAGGAAAATCTTTTCGATGCCAACTCGTGCACTGTACTTTTACCAGAGCGTACCTGCTAGTGGGCGTAGTAATTCCCTTTGTCATTCCATTGTTGTCATGAAACCAACAATTAGAAAAACACAAATACTCTCGGTAATAAAAAGATATGTGATCACCCATATATCATATCGATGTGAGTACGTCGACCAGATCACATATAGTGATTCTTCAAAAATTGGCCTTGTCGCTGAAAATAACGACTCAATTGGTTCCTGTTACCAACCCAAAAACAAACCTTTGTTTCAAAAAGGTAAAAAGAACGATCCAACTCTTGTTAGATGCTGTATCGAATTCCCCCACCGGGAATCGAACCCGGGCCACCGGTGTGAAAGACCGGGATCCTAGCCACTGGACCATAGAGGATCTTGGTTGCAATTGCTTTTTTAAGTTTAAATACATCGGTAATGAAACATCAAAAAATTTGCAAAAACTGCATTTCCGTGGGATTTTGAAAGTAAAAAACAATTTATATTATAATATATCCTTAATTAAAGTATATAAAATTGCTAGAAGAGATAGTATATAGACAGTTTTGGAATTAGCACTATATATAAGATTTTATTGCCTGAGTGATGCTGTCGAGTATCATTTTCAAGACCGTCATTTATAAAGCAAAAGCACCGCCTATAGTATAAAAAACTTACACCATTAAAATGATAAAGCATTAAGGCTGATGGCATAGGAAAATGGCAAACGTTATGGAATCAGTTTCAGTGAAGAGTTGCCAAATTCAGCAGCGACCTGGCGACCAACCCCCGCCTGACAACCTCTTCTTAACGCTTTCGCTCGAATTCGCAACATGCCTTCAGCAACTACTCAAGAAGAGCATCGAAAGATTGATCAGATTGCCTCGGAAGCTCCTGTTGAAGGCATCTGGGTCTTTGGTTATGGTTCGCTCATCTGGAAACCGCCCATTTCTTACGAATCAAGGTAAAGAGGAAAAGCACCTTTTGAGACAAGGCAATCTTCTCAAGCGTGTTACTTTGGATTGTAGGGTTGTAGGCTACATTAAGAATTATGTGCGACGATTTTGGCAGGTAAGATCCGTCATGAACAACTCTGGAGACTTTCTTCCTTACGCTGTCGTTAGCACAGTGAAGACCATCGCGGCACTCCTGAGAAACCCGGAAGGGTAGTGACACTCATCCCTGTAGAAGAATGGAAGAACATAGAAGATGTGGTAAGTATTTGGGTAATAGAGCATGTGATCGAAAAATATCAGAATGGCTGCTTACTAATTATTAGCATGGACACGATGATGTTACCTGGGGCGTAGCTTTCAAGATACCATCTGACGACGTAGAAGCGACCAGAGCATATCTAGATCATCGAGAAAAGGTTTGGATATTCGACTAGAAATGGAAAACCATGATCCACAGTTATTTATGATTCTCGTTCTACCCGGTACTGTAGAATGGATATACTGTTCACACCGTAGACGTGTTTAGCACCAAAAGCGATAAGGAACCAGAAGTGAAAAATGTGAGTGGAAAAGAAAAATATAACTGAGAAAATGATATCATACGAATCTCAAGAATAACATGTATAGGCACTAGTGTATATTGCAACAACAGATAACGAAGCCTATGTTGGCCCAGCACCTATGGAGGATATCGCGCAACAGATCTTCGAGACCTACGGTAAATTATTCGACGAATCATGGTCCATGAAACAGAGAAACTTAAAGTTGGCATGCATGGGTTGATAGGTCCATCTGGATGGAACGCAGAATACTTGTTAAATCTAGCGGAAGCCTTGCGGGAGATAGCTCCGGATGCTCGGGATGACCATTTATTCGAACTAGAACGCCGTGTCAAGGCATTGATCGCCGCAGCTGAAGCTGACAAGAAACAATAGAGAACCATGCAAATGTACATAGTAACATATCAATATACTTGAACCCATCATAAAATATAGATAATAACTTCCTTTTAAAGCTTATAGTTTCTATAAACATGAAGGGAGCAAAAAGGATACAAAAGTACATACATAATCCGAGCATGACCTCGCATGCATATAGTGGTATGAATGGAAAGTGGAATATGGAAATCAAGAGAGTAGAGATTGCTGCGGTGTTGTCTATGCCCATTTACCAAGCAGAGACATTAATCCCGCACCAACATACATGGCTGCGAAGCATGAGAGTTTGCGGATAAATGAATATTGTTGGAAGGTACGACTGTGGTTGACTTCGGCGCTCATGAGAGAGATGTAAGCGTTGTAGAGCAAGATACCGGCGGATAAGGAATCGAGAATTGCTGAAGATAGGACAGCAGAATACGAGTTGCCGTTGTATGAAGAATGAATACAGATACCAATTGCGATACCCAGAGGTGTCATGATGACGAACAAAAGTCCGAGTATGACAGGCTTTACCCAGGATTTGTGGTTCATATCATTGACTCGTGTTCCAAGTGCGACACCTTCAAAGAACTGTATATTGGAAATATACATGTTAGCAATTCGTTGGATCGGCATGCTTGTGACCTGAAATTTACCTGATGAAACACGAGAGCAATCAACAGAGTAACAAATTCATCGTTTCCGGTGTTTGCTAGGGCGATACCAATGATAATTGAATGCATGACGATACCGAGTTCGAGAATCAAAGTGCCGATGCTGTGGAGGGACTGGTCTTGTTCGAGGAAACCAGCACTGTGGCAGTGACCCGCTTCCAGATTATCAGGGTACTTTTCAGTCTGAGTGTGTTCGCTTGTCTGGTCATGTTTGTGTAGAGATCGTAGGTGGGCTGCGGCACCCATTTCAAGAAGCTGCAGTGCAAATGATGATATCATGCAAAATATTCCAGCAAAAGCTCCATACGATTGCCATCCCTCGGTCAAACAGGGGCTGCTGAAATTTTCGAGTGCTTCGGGAAGCATATGCACAAATGCAGTAGCGAGAATAACACCGGTACCGACTATTTTTGAGAATCAAAGTCAGCTTTGCATATTTCAATCTATTTCGTAAGTCAGGATACTTACAAAACTTTGCAATAGTAAGGCACCAATCACGGATACTTCCTTGACTGTATGGTTGGATGCGATGTAAAATAATGGGAGTAAACATGCCTGTGATTCAAAGTTAGGCGGGCTGGTCCGAGAATACCGACAATGGAAACAATTGACAACTTACCTACTGCGCTCGTCACGAGAATAATGAAAAGCGATCCAACACGAAATGGCATGTTGTAATCCTCGGTAGGCTCGGCAACACATTCATCTGCTTCCGCCTCGCTTTGATCTACGACCAATATCGTTCAGCATCAATAAGGCAAGACAGGGGTGTATAGTCCAGAAGATACCTTGCGCTTGTGCAAAAAATGGAAAAGCCGATATGGCAAAAAGGGCTAGTTGCATCCAGCGTGTCATTATGCACTTAGTGGTGGAAGAAAGTGGGTTGCAAAATGGAAAGATTGGAAGAGGAAAAGGTAAGGAAAAGGTAAAATTCACCCTCGGCGTGGTCTGTATTTGTAACCGAGACGGTACTCACCGAGAAGTCGTGGGATCTTTGCCAATCAGGACAAAAAATTTCTGAACACAAAATTTTTTCAGACTGACAGTCACTCGTCCCAGGTCGGAACCGGTGGGGTACTCGCTACTCATTCTCACTTAACTCGGCCTTAGACTGTTTCAAATTTGGGTATGGATCCTAAGGAATATTCCAGGCAAGCAATTGTTTCCCACTATCGTTTACTCCCGGGTACCCGCCATATTTAAACACGGTTTCTGCTGCTCTCACTCGCCCTTACTTCTCTCTCTTTCTCCCCGATTTGCCGTGTCTGTGCTCTCCATGCAAACTACGCGAACGCCGCTTATCGAAATATTTGTGTCACATAGCATGGATCTAACGAGAAAGCAACAGTCTACAGTCAGAAAATACTTGCGAGCTCGTCGCGGTGATCTTTGCATCGATGCAAGCTAGTTACACATGACTAAGAAACTGTGCGCTCCTATCAAAAATGTATTAGCTGCAACGTGTGATCTTGTATCAGGCAAGAGTAGAATACTGTATTTGACGCTCATGACTGGTTGTTACTGTCGTGCCACCAAAATCCACATCACGTTATCGGGTCTTCGATTACAAGAAATTGCGACTGTTAAATGTTGTTATTATTCGCTGGAGACATAATCGATAATGGATACTAATGATCATGAGATATCGATAAGATCCTATACACTAGTGGTGCATAATGAGCTGTACAAGAGTATTTTGCAAATTGTCACCGAGCCGAAAAGACAGGCTAAAGGACTCGTGTTTCGCTTTGCACATCAAAATCTGTCCAGGTCAATACCCTGGTGGAAGAAATGGTAGCAATGCATCTCTTGTTAGGTACAAATAAGGAGCGAAGTATCTTGCCAGCCTTTTCTCCTGGCATTCGGATGTGGAAAGGTGGTTCGGTTTCAACCTTTCTGTAACGAATATCCCTAAAAACAAACAATACTTCTTGTCAAAAGTATGACCTGACGAAGCAATGGATTATGTAACTTGCCAGAATAATGTTTTCACGTCGCTGCTACATCCGCATGCTATCATGTAGCCATCTTGATGCCAATCTGGTTGCACGTAGCGGCTTAGATTCTCCGGTTCTTGGTATCCCAACCTTAAAACAGCATGCTCCCAGGAATTCTGTAGCCGGCTGTCGTAAATATGCATCTGTTCCTTTGTGTCTGCAAATCTACGCAATAATATTATCCGGGTTAAGACAATGCAGCGAATTATTCGATAGTAAAAAACTTACACCACCATGTTGAGATTGGGGTTGCTCGGTGATCGAATGATATGGTTAATCTAGAAAGGAGACAACGCTGAGTACCATCTCCATCAGCCCACGAGTAAAATTTTATTCGGCTTACCCTTCGTAGATATTTTGATTGTGCTTGTAAAGTTTGGGTGGCCATATCATAGATGAACATCCTGTTATCCGCTCCTCCAGTATAAAGCAGATCGCGATTCGAGTCGTAACGAATTGCTTGCACATAGTTCGTGTGAGCAATGTCGAGCTTAGTTGTATTGCTGAGTGTAAAGTTTCCGCTATTTCTGTCTCGAAACAGATCCCAAAGGTACTTGTATAATGTCAATAAAGAAGACAAATAATGAAAGAACACTGCATAATACTCACAATTTGTTTGTCATCGCCACCGGTGACCATGCTGACACGTTCAATCCCAGTTCCTCCCTTTCCACCAAACTGAACAGGGCAGATCGTGCCAATGTTAGCGACGTGCGGATTCTTGTGCAAAGATTGAAATCGAACGGTAGCTCCGGCCTAGAAAAGCACAAAGTTTGCTTGCATATTACAAAATAAGTATTACTCTGCTCTTCACTCACTGTATTGATATGGTCAATGTGAGCCAGCATGAGACTTGGTCCTTCATCTGGGGCTGCACTCCTTGAGCAATATGGCAGAAGTGCTAGCGTATTAGGTGTGATCCAGATAGCATCCTCCAATCTAGCATCTTCTTCTCCCCAAATTTTAGCCCCGGAATAAGCCTGAACGATCCTATTATACGGTTGGAATCATGAAATATTTTAATACTTTTGCAATATCACATACCTCTTTGTATTGGTATTCCTGAAAACCCGACAAAGAGTTAAAGAGGAAAATCAAATATTAGCTTGGGATTCGATATTTCCTGAAAAGGACAGAAGTTACCAGAATTGAAATCTGATATAGAGTCAATGGTCAATAGATCATCACGTCTTGGCCTTCTTTCGCATAACTTACCCATCCATACTCGTTGCCACCAATGTGTTTGCAAGGTCGGAACCGTCATCCAAAACACTAGCCATGATATTTCTCGGCTTTTTCGCAAAAACGGCGCCCAAATTATCCTGTTTTCTTGTGAGGTAGACTTCAACTGTGTCCGAATACTTTAGACCGTGTCCACTCGCAGAATATTCGTCACTAAGTTCGTCCGCAGCTCGGGAAGCACTCAGATTGGATCTAGTAGAACGACTGGAGGCTTCTGATTTCCCGGAGCTGCTAGACTCTGACACAATAATTGGCCTTTGTTGAGAGCCGAGCGGCAATCCGGCACCCTAATACCAGATCATTAACTATACAGAGTCCAACAGCGGTTTATCATATCACTTACAGCTCTTCTGGCCGTCTGTTTTGGAACTGGAGTATTTGCCACTGATGTATTATTTTCTCGCTTCCTGTCCGCATGTTCAGTATCGGCTCGTTGTATGCCCACAGCTGGAATCGATCGTTTTGCAGGAGGGAATATAGAAGTAGTGGAAATAGAGCGCCTTTAGCGAAAAGTTTGAGTACAATTCCTTGAAAATATGAAGAGAACTATGCTGACTGACTTTGGAGGTCTCGTTATGCTGGAGCTTTGCGGTGCGAGTGAAACGCCAGTGATACGTGCGATTTTGTCGCTCGTTTCCTGTATACTCAAATTCAACAGGATTTGTTTCTCGAGATATTTTGCCATTTTCCTTTGTTGATTTTGAAGCTACGTATACTACTTGGTCATGATTCAACCAATCTGCAAAAGATCTCTTACAAGAACATACTTTGCGAGTTAGATCGGGCAGGTTATCAGGCAATCCAGTTTTCTGAAAGCTGTCGTCCTCTTCCTCAGAATCCGAAGATATTTCTGAATCTAATTGATTGATCCCATCTTCGTCTTCGTGAGGACGCGTATTTGCTAGCGCTTGCTGCTGGTGCTGCTGCTGCGAAATGCGCGAACTCGAAGCTCCTACGCGGTAGACATGAGCAACCAAAGGTAACCCAAAACTTAACACTCATACCCATACTAGTACTGTGACCTTGACTTCTCTTGTCTCTTGAAGACTTGAGCGTTGATGCAGATAATAGCGATGAAGGTAGCATAAGACGCCTATGAATCGACCCGGAATAAAGCTCAACAACTAAAATCGAAGCTGGGCATTGAAGTACAGATTCAGTCACCTGCGTTCACCACTCCTGTCTCCTTGAAGCTCGTATTTTACGACTGATTACGGTATTAACCAGACTCCTGATAGATTAGTAATAAGACTCTAAGATTATCGAGTCATGAATGACTCTACGTAGCCTAAAGTTGGATTTCCTGTTTCAGTCTCCATAACGTCAAATCCAGAATCCCTAATTACGGTTGCAGAGACCAGCTTTTTTAGCATTGTCATTCCTAGCTACAGGAGCTGGATCCAAACACTGTGTCGGCTGGTGGGACGGGCAAGTGTTGGTTAAGTATAATCAAAATATGTCAGCAGTGAGCGTATTTGGGGAGGGGTGGCGCCGAGTTTGCATTGATGGTCATTAAATCATTACAATCATAAGCAAAAGGGAACAACATAGGAGATCTATTGACATCAGAGACATGATGGAAGGAAACCTCGACTTGATAACCGAGAGAGAGCACAAAGGGCTGAACATCGCATCAGAGCAGATGATGAAAGAAAACCTCGATTTGATAGGACAAAGAGAACAGTGCAGATATTCATAGGCGCCAGAAACAATGTTAAAAGCAAGGCGCGACTTGATATGCAAAGGAAGCAATGGAGAGATGTTCATAGATACCAGAGCGCTTGATCAAATCAAGGTTCAGCTCGGTAAAGCGAAGAGAGCAATGTAGAGATGTTCATATGCATGCTTTATCCTACCATCAAAGAGTCAGTCCGTATATTAAAATGGGCAGTATTCCAGCTTACCTTCTTGATTGTCTTCATTGATTTCTGTGAGAGAAAGAGAAGGAAGAGAAAAGGATGCCATTTTATGCTCATGGCAATAAAATTTTTGCTATCAGAAACAATGAGCCAAAACGGCTATATGCAGATATTCCAAAACGTTTTCGAGTAGCTGAGCATGCAAAACTGTTTCACGGTATGGAATCTTTGGACAATCAATTTCAATGATGTAGAATCCGTATCTAATCGACTTGAGCCCCATGAAGCGACCCTTTTATCAGGTACACAAAGGTATATTTTTCGAGATCAATGGAAACCGAATTCAGATGGAATACCAAAAATGTGGAAGCGAAATCGTTAGGCTTCACACCACAAGATTAGTGATGGCCGTAATATACAGGCTCAATTCATTGCCTAAATTCATATCATTATCCGGGCCTGCTTGATGCAATGAAAATTTATTCGAAAGTAAAAAGATTTGATTAAGAATGAAAGGACCGACTCTAAGAGTACAGTGTTGATCCGTAAAAAGAGTTTAAAGCTTTATCTCCAAACAATGTTTTGGATGCTCAATCCATATCGTAGAATTCAATGTAGTATCTGAAACAGCTGCTGGATCTACTTGCGTCATGCAAAGACACCAATGATCATGGACTCTTTATCTGCAGATCGTGGTGGAACCCTCCTTGTGTCAGTTGCTGAACATCCAAAACTTTTCAAGTCCCAATTCTCAGATTGGTGTCTGTTCTATCTGCCAAACTCCAAGAGTGAACATTAGTTTTGTAGCCCATGTCCTGTTATGCACTCTTCCATTCAAAACATACAAATTAATTAGCCATAGTTCACTATGAGCAAAATAGCAAATATATGAACTACAAAAGCGCTGCAGCCGCCGAAGAAAAGTGTCTCTGCAGCGAACTTTTTTGAAAACGGAGGGCCAAAGAATCAATGACAGTGGATTTTAGCGCTTGAAGAAGATTTTATTTATAGATCGTTTTCGTCATAAAACGTTTTTAGCATCAATGCGAGCGAAGAAACGAGAAGGCCGGAAGACAGCGTCCGGACTACCAACAGACCATACAAAGATCTGCGAGTGCTAGTTGTTTCTGCGGGTACGGCTACAAGCCCGATAAGAATACCGGATAGGAGTCCCCCTACATTTGCATATGTATCGACACTGTTCCAAGACAACGGTGTTAATAAAAGAGCTGCTCTCTATAAAGGTTGGAAATATTACCCGGGCAAGAGGCCGACAATGAGGCTAGCTCCTATCAAGCTTATGAGCAACGCAAATCTAATTTATTTCTTATTACAATCTAGTAATATACCTGTGATAATGAGTAGTCGGATCAAGTGATGAACAGGTACGGTTAGGAGCCTCCAGCGATAAGCCAAATCGACATACAGCGATGCAAGCATTCCGAACAGACCGGGACTGCAGCCCAAATAAGCTAAATTTGCAATGGCAATGGTCAGTAAGAACAGTAAACTTCTCCATACCGTAATCATCATCCTACGTGCAGTAGATAGTGCGAATACTGATCCAAAGATATTGCCAAATAGCCCCGACGTGACGAAAATAACTTGTAGGAAGAGTATCAAGTATCAGATATTTATGCATGCTTCCAGACACAGCAGGTATAATCATGTACCTGTCATACGCAGCCCATTAAAAGCAGGTTCAAGTCGTGATCCAATTAGGAAGAGCAATGCGATGTCGATAACACAGTGGAAGACGCCCGTATGTACAAATAAAGGCGTTAAAAATCGAAATGATTGATCTGGTATCTTTGGATTGGAGAATCCACCAAAGCCGCATACGTCCTCCAGAGAGCAACCTTCCAAAGCGGTTGTAGTCGCAGTGTCAAAGAGTGTCACAGCATCCGTGTTCATTGTAGCTGCCAGCAATGCCGTATCATGCGTCATATTGAGACAGACATATCGCTCATTTGGGGGCATAAAAGTCGTGTTACGCATGCAAGGTGTATACCGAGCACCGCATTGTACGAGGATCTAAGTGACATGAAAAATTAACGTTTTTGTCTATATCTGGATTTCATTGTTTTGAACCGCACACATAATGAGGGCAGTCTATACCTGAATAGAGGGGCCGATCATGAAATTAAAAGGTTCGAGCTCCAGAAATTCGCCTACACTTGCAATAGCTAGTCAACATAAAGTGCCGACAGTGCAAATCTTTTATATATCTGACCAAGCGTTTCTTTGCTGTACAGCAGCTCTCCTGAAAAGACTACGAGGACCAAGGCAAGTACTATCCAAGTAAACACAACTGGCCATCGCTGTGGTCCAAGTGGAGTCACTCCGCTCAAGATGAAGTCTTTAACGTATGACCATCTCGATTTGTTTGAAGTTTCGGTATTTGCATCATGAGCATTATCACCATCGCAGATGTCACCGCTTCTGTTGTGGCATTCAAGATTGTATCTTTCCTTTGCAATAGATGATGCGTCGTGCTTCAAGTCTACGTCGTTAGCCGCCATGGGCATATTTTACGATTGAGTACTCGTTAGCTTTTCGATTCGCTTGCTGCAGATGTGAAAAAAGGAAGAAAACGGAGACGGAAAAAGTATATATCTAGCACTTACTTTATCTTCATGGCTGAATAAAAGAGCACATATTCTTTTGTTTGTAAAAGTTCATAAATCCGCCAAGGGACGCTCCTAAACAGAAACTGTTTCGATGCAAACTGTTACTTTAAATAAATTGCTGGTCGTAGCATATAGATAGACGCGTGCAAGGTATCCAAGACGACCATTGGGTTAGTAATCATATCTTTCCGTCCTACTGATTACCTTTTTTTTTTTCTGATGAGAGGGATTTACAGCTGTAATTTTTTGAATCACCAGATCATATATATTCAGAGAGCTGCTACTGGTATAGATATGGTGATATCAACTGCAATGCCGCGCTAGAAAAGCCTTACAAAGCTTACGTTTCTATTGTGCGAAAAAGATTCGAATGCTAAATGTTGAAAAGCGCAGCAAAACTCTGTAGCATCTTCGTCGATCTGACTTTGCGTTGGGGCTTGGAAGCCAGAAACTTGCCTCGAACGCGACAGCACTTACTAAAGACAGCGTTGACGTTTCAGTTTACACCAATCGAAGGATAATTGACTGGAGCAGGAACTGTTCAGATAAAGTAATACTCGCTTAGAGCGTTTTAGATCTTAAGAAGATCATGTACTTTGGTTTCTGTTTAGTGGATTCTTAACTCACAAGATGATCCGACAGCCGATAGGATGGCGGAGAAAGTGATCTGACCATAGTGATGTATTGCAGAAGTATCATAAGATTTGGAAAGACTTTCAATGAGGTTATCTACCTACTTCTTACTCAGTTTTATATACTATTTTAGGGTGGTCACTTGCACACTCACCCGCAACATGATTAAGGACATACACGCATATCGTATTATTAATCTGAGTTACCAGCAGCAATGTTGTGAGAGCACAGCATATAACGAGCAGACGCACGTAAAGCTGGGTAAGTAGTCGGATATTTACACTTGTCACACCATCGAGAGTTACATCTAATAATCATCTCGTGAGAAGAGTCGTGTTTTGGAGCAAATCCTTTGCTGAGGCCCGTGCTTGTCCCAAAGATTCCGTGCATGCTGCCAAAGAAAAACATTGGTCTGCCCCGTGTCAATCATGTAGGCGGGGTCACTGAAACCGTGAGCCCCGACAAAGTCTAATACTTTGCGTGCAATTCTAAAGTCTCACAATGTTGCGAGAAGCCTTCAGACCACTTTTTTCAAATACACTTCAACATAAAATACAGGGCAATTGCATGCTATCCAGGCTTGCACGCCGAGACGATGCGCTTTTAAAGTCTGCTGTACGGACATGTCAATAGCAATGAAGATGAAAATCCATAATTGTAACACAAGACTCAACTCGTGTAACTCAGAAGCAGGCCTGGTGGGACATCTTGTAGCTGGGTGACAGGCTTATGAAAAGTGCCGAGAAGATGTGCTTGAAGCGAGTAAATCCCATGCCAAGAAAGGAGCAAGAGATCCTCTGAATGCAATCTTTTGAAAGCTAACTTGCTTCTGATATGGAATCTAGTTGAGTTGAACGTTGACGATCTGTAAGGTTGCAAAATTGTACTTTTCTTCGAAGCCACTGGAAATGTCTGTGTACCCTATATATTTCACACATGGTCATACCAATATGATATAAAAGAAAGACCGTTTCCGAAAGAAAAGTGTCTCTTTCCAGTTCGTTCTCGCATTTTAGAATCCCTTTGACCTCTGACCAATCCTTCCGTATCTTTTTCTTTTTCAATGCCCTCCTTCAGCCTTCCTGCAGATCTTACTAAAGATCAAAGATTTTCGGTCTTGTCCGTCGCCGCTGCTGTTGGCGTCGCCGTTGCTGTTGGCGTCGCCACTCTTGCTGTTTACAGCACTCGGTCCCGAAAGAGCGAGGCAGAGGCTCGCGGTCTCAAGGAGATCCCTGTACCCAGTGGCTCCCTTCCGTACTTTGGTATACATGCCCTACTTTGCATTTGATAGAGCTCAATATCTTGTTTACTTTTTGAAAATTTACAGGTCATCTGTTATCGCTTGGTGATTTCCCCGGTCATCAAATAACAAAATGGAACCAAGAATATGGCCCTATCATTCGCGTCAACATGGGTGTCAAGCAGTGGGTTATGATCAGTGACCCGTATCTCGCTCACGAGATTTTTGTGACCAATGGCAGCGTTACTTCCGGACGCCCCTGGCAGCTCTTCAGCCATGAGATCTACTCTGTCAACCAAAGGTTCGTTTGGACTATTTTCATTGCAGAATTTTATTGGATCTAATCTGTCTGGTCGCGCGTTTAACAACAGAGGCGTGGTTTTCCCTAACCCCGGCAGACGATGGAAGAAGACTCGTACAGCCGCATTGGACGTTTTAGCACCAAAAAACGTGGACCGTTTCAGTGATATCCTTGACTATGAAGCAGATAGCATTATTGAAACCTTGCTAGAGGACTCTGCTGCTAACGCTGGCCTCTATCCGGTCAAGTACTTCCAGGCAGCTGCCATGAACGTTGTATTGACAACGATCCTTGGCAAGCGCGCCACTTCAATGAAGGATCCTCTTTTCCTCGAAGTCGTCACTGCTGTCGATAAGGGTATGAAATTTGCAGGTGTAGCAAACGATGTTAGCTCGTTCTTGCCTATCCTTTCGATCATGGACTTTTTGGTTCGCAAGGAACGAAATATGCGCAACTTTATAAAGAACGAGCGTGATCCTTTATACAAACGCCTTATCAAGGAAGCGCTTGAAAGTGACAAGGATTGTCTTCTCAAGTCTTTGTACAAGCTGAAAGAGGAATATGAGTTGGATGACACTGGCATCTTGATTACAATCAGTAAGCGAGATAAGGTAAACACAGCAATGCATAAGCTAATAAATCGTTTTTCTGCAATAGATGACTTGATTGCCGCAGGTGCGGATACCATCGGTGTGACTTTGTCTTGGATTGTCTCCATCTTGTGCCATCACCCCGAAGTCCAGGCAAAGATGCGTGAGGAGGTGGATGCATTTATTTCTGCACACAAGCGTCTCCCCACCTTTGCAGAGCGAGAAAACTTCCCCTACTTCATCTCTGTTCAAAAAGAATGCATGCGATACCGACCAACAACTCCTTTCGGCTTGCTGCATGAGGCTACCGAAGATTGTAAGCGCCACATAGCACACTTTTCATGGATTGAATCTATTACTAATCGTAAGCTATTTTCCTTCTACTTTATAGTTGTAGTCCGTGGATACTACATTCCAAAGGGCACCACCCTAGTTAGCAACATGCAAGGCATGCACTTGAATCCCGATGTGTATCCCGAGCCTGGAAAGTTTATTCCGGAACGCTTCATGAACAATATCCGAACCATGTCAGCTGCTGCCAATTCCCGTATTGAAAATCGTGATCATTACAACTTTGGCTGGGGCAGACGTATTTGCCCTGGTATCCACTTGGTAAGACTTGTAGAATTATGACTATCTAACAGTTGACTTTACTAATCTCTTGACCTGCGTAGGCGGAAGTGGAGATTTACAACGTCTTGATCCGTATCATTGCCAAATCGGTCATCGAGCCAGCCCTTGATGCTCAGGGCAAACCGCAATATCCCAACTTGGACGACTATCTCGATGGAGGTCTCGTCACCCTGCCTAATAACCCCCGTATCCGCTTCACCAAGCGCAGCGATGCTCTCATCTAAGATTCAGGAAATCTATACCATCCATCTATTGCCACTTTTATTCACATATGCTACCATGCGAAAACTCGCTGAAAAACGACAATCTAACTCCTCTGTTTTTACTATATCGCAAACCAATAAATCATAAGATATGTATAGGAGCACTGCGACATATTCTCAGTCAAGCTTCAGCTTGCTTCAGAATATTTACGCTTCACTTCTGTATTTCCATTGCATGGACAAACCCCATCCGTCCCGGTCTGCTAACTTTAGATGATGAGTTTTATTGATTTCAATGAAAAATCATCGAACAAACTTTTGTTTTTCCCATTTTTCATCCTAGTAAATAATCATGTATGAGCACAATTGTCGAAAAAGGTTTTTATCGATGTGCAAAGGACTACATACCATGCAACTGCGACAGCGGACGACCCATTCTCCATGCTCGCCTTCAATTACCTTGGCCCCAGAATCCAACTGCTTTCTGCAACCGATGCAACGTAGGCACTTTTTGTGCCACCGACTTGCACGAGGTCCCGGCGTATCTTCTGAGATTGCAATACTTGTTCTACACCTTGGACAGATTTTTGAACCGCCCAGCTTCGGCAAGGGACGTGATCTATGCGTTAACACGTTTGGATAAGGTTGGCTTTCTCGGATGGATGAAGATTTAAAAAGAGGGGTGCTGTGACTAGAGAGAGGTTTTGTCGATCGTGGGATAGGCGATGGTGAAGAAACTGCTTTATCACTACAAGATTTGCAATGGGGCTTGTTGTCGACCTCAAAGAACGGTTGTTCGTAAGGTAATATCTGCTGGCATCGAGCACATCGGAAACACTGTAGATCATAGTTGCTTAGTCCATTATGCTTGTTTGCCCTCATTTTGCCAGGACTATCATACCTGTGTGTGATAGTAATTTGTACCGTTGCGAAGGCACTTGTCGATTATCGGTTTTTGGCATTCACAGCAGTAATAGCGGGCTGGTGCATCCATCAGTGCATGCGGAGGTGACACGCACTACAAAGGCATTGTCAAAAAATCTTATTTCTTGCATGATTTACATCCATGTTTCTTTTGCTTTACCTTGGGATGATATATTAATTTCCCTTGACTGACGAACCTTGATTCTGTAAAATGTCCACCACAACCATGGCAAGTGAGGCAATCATAATGGTACCATACTTCTCCATTTGCGGTAGGAACTCTGACGCGAGGACCGTTCAATTGCTTATCACATGCGTGACATGCCCGAGTTAAAGGGGGTGGAGAAGGTGTGGTCGCAGGAGATGCCCTGTGTGCACTGTGTAGGGGAGATGAAGACGTTGAGTTTATAGATACTGGGCTACCAGAGCTGATGGATGACCGGATAGAGCTGGCAGGCGACAATGGCGGCAATGGTATTTCCTCTGTGTGATGCTTTTGTTGATTAAATAATTGTGGAGTGATACGTGGTCTACTGTAGGATGTTGGAGTGCGCGGTACAAAGTAGGTTGTGCGAGGTGATGACAGGTTCGGTGTCGATGTGGTACTTGTTGGTTTGCTACCAGCCTGTGCCATCAGACACGGCTCACAGCATGGCCGCCCTTTCAAATCCACCATTGGCTTGTGGTCGATGAGTGCAAAGCATCCGTGGCAACGAAAACAGTCTTTGTGCCAGGTTCTTTCTCCGTGGTCGATGAATGCATCCCTCTTTGGGAAGACAGGTCGATCGCACGCAGCACTAAATAGAAATATGCCTAAGATTAGTGCTTATTTTCTGATCTGGCAAGCAATTTACACTTACCAAAGTCCTTTGCTGAATAGCTTGATATGGCAATCTTGACAATAATAAACATTTTCCTCTAAATATGACGGAGTATCGTATCTCAGCTTTTTGTCGCAGCTGCCGCATACATTCTGCAACGTCACTGATAGAATCCTGTTGAGTCCTTGTCTGCTGTTTCTTTTGGGGCTCTCGAGGCGTACGGAAGCGTCGCCTTGTGCCAGAATACTTTCTGCGTATCTTAAAGAGGCGACTATCTGTAAGCAGTGGGCTGGAACATGTCAACATTTTTCGGTGCACTCACTGATTCTGCCATTTATCTGCCACTAGAACGCTATTGTCCACTTCCAAGCTCGTCATGATAGATGCTAAGTTGACAGGGGCATGTTGAGTCCTTTTGACGTTTCGGCGTGCAAGGGGATTATCTAGTCCGGAAGACTTACCGACAGGCCGTCCTCCGCATTTGCGACATTTTCCAGATGACGAGATTTCGCCGCAACGATTGCAGTATCCCATAATAACACAAAAGCAAGCAGATGATTCTGAAAAGAAGAAAAGGTTTGCTGGGGATCCATGAGGGACAAGTACCGTAAATATAAGCGAACAGCAGTGTCAACAACAACCGTCTGAAAAGGGCATGTAAACATCATGCCTTTCTAGGAAGGCGTACATGCATACTGTATGCATGAACGGAACCAGTCCTCTCAAAGATTCAAGCATCATTTCCTTACCAATGATGTTCTGCGCAGCATAGAGCAGTGGACCCGCAGTGATGACAGGGTTTCTATTTAAGGAGTTTGTAAGCAGAACACGACGAAAGCCGCAGTACCTCAAGTGGCAAAACCGCGGATACATTCGGCTCCTTGCTTAGGGACGATTCGCATTCGAATTTGCACAGAATTGCCATCTAGCATGCTCAAGCGAAATGTTCTTTTCCGACTGCATCGATTTTCTTAAAAGTTCAAGGGTGGGAATAATGGATGCAGTTTGTGTATTGGCGTGAAAACATGAAAGTAATGAAGAATTGGAAAGTAGTAAATACAAATGACGTGCTTGCAGATAGGATAAGGATAAGTCTTGTCAAAAACACACATATACACTGACTAGTAATAATCACCTCCGTCACCTGAAAAATGATTAAGTAAACAGAAGGCTCATAGCATGATTATCGGTTGATATATGGACTCACCATCATCGTCATCAATGTCGTCACCTTCTCCGTTATCAAAGTAATTTTGCGCATAGTCATTGTCGTCAACAAGCTCTTCTTCATCCTCATAGTCTTCCTCATTAATGCCCTCCTCATCTCCTTGGTCCTCTTTGCCTTCCTCATCTTCTTCGGCGCCCTTGTCATCACCTTCCTCACCAGCTTTGTTGAGTAAAGCTTCGATTTGACTAAAGTCATCAACACCATCAACTTGTGTCTTCCGTTCTGCAAATTCATCAGATAACATTTAGATTATGTCTGACATTTTATGACTAGAGTTATAACTTACTCTTCTTGGCTTTGCTCGGGTCAATGATACTCTGCAGTTCTTCCGGAAAGAAGTCCAAATCTGTCTTGATATCTCTCAAACTTCGCTTTTTTGTATCGGTTTTTCGATATCTGTCCGAATATCGCTCGATTTCTAGGTCGCTTGTTAACTTTTATATTATCTAATCAGTTCGTATCGGGCGTTGCTAACCTGGTGCAGGCTTTGGAGGAACAAGATGGAAAGGTGACGCATGCAGAATATCTGAGCATTCCTGCTTCAAATCCCATTCTGTCTTTTCCGAGTTGCCTGGTTTTCGCGGCATAGGCACGTCCATTTCCTATCCAAAATCTAATGGTTATTAAAGCTATTTCTTAAAGCTTGCAAGGCTCGAACATACGGGGAACAGCGCCGTCTGCACATTAAACAATGTATCCGATCCGAGATCTTTGAGTAGATCAAACGATACGAGCTGCATTGCACCGCCCATGCCACCATCGCGGCCGCCGCGGAATCCACCTCTTCCTCCTCGTGACATGGTATAAAGACAGAGTGTCTGTTTGGTTGGAGTGCAGGGAGGTGGGAATAGTAAGAAAAGGACGACTGAAAAAAATTGTTTGGCGCGGCGTCAAAGCATCCGCACGTTTTCGGCATGTATGAAGCAGGAGAAGGACCGCTTTTCCAAGAGACACACTATGCACGCTACGGACAAGATAGGACGTAAGTCTAGAGCGACAAATCACCTTGGAACGACTGTATGCAGACACTTGCTTTCAACTCAGTAATATCTATGGAACGGCTGTCTTCAAGTCTCGTTTACCCACCGTTCTGCAGCGATCGTCCGAGTTTCCCTCCGATCGTTTCGATTCTGTACCGGCAGATCAGTCTCTAGCAGACAAACAGCTCCCATGTAAGGAAGAAAAAGATTGCTATTACGCCTACAGAGGAAAAGAACTTAACTGATAATTAGTGCTTGACAAGCCTGTGCGGCATTTGCTGGCTATATCTATGATGGATGTTAATGCGTTTGTATCAAAAGATGGCTATTGGAACTCTCTGGAGCTTAACCTTGGACTGGAGTCTGGTAATGTCTCTAGTAGAACAATGGAATACATGCTAACATTTTATTTAGGCAAAACAGAAGTGATAGCGGTGGATATCGTGGAACTCCAGGAAACCGAAAATGATGTCTATCTAATTATCGCTCTAGCGGTAGCAGAGGTAGGAGGATGTTTCCATGCGCTACAAGATGTAGAAAATTTTAAAGTGGAAGACGATAGCACCAAAGTGACAATGAGTACAAGTATAGCCTTTGGATACTTGGCAGCAGCGCACGTGCTAGATACTGCCTCGAGGAAACTCTTTTCCACGCAAAAGGTACAGCTATCCGCAAAGGATCTTTTCTACTGCTTTTTTCATGCTGATCAAGCCATTTTGAAGACGCATGCCAACGGATACAGATACCCAGTGCCCCAATGCATCTTTCTCATACATTGTTAAGTGCGAGCTGCAGAGATTGTATTCCAATTTGATCCTGACTACTATCCGATGCACAGTGTCCAAGACCAGCTGGCTTTTTTCTTGACAGCCATGGATGGGAAAATACACATGTTCATGCGAGAAAGGCCGTCTGGCGAATTCAACAAGGTGGAGGAGATTCGACAGTATTTTCCCATTATGGCCAAGATTAATCAGCTGAATATCCGGATACTATATATGCACATTTATCATCATCACAATGGAGAGACACTTATATGCGCTGGCGGACAGAGCGGTCATCTTTTTCTTGGAATCTATAACAGTCGACAGCGAGAAATAGCACAATATACTACTCGTATTTTCAGCCCTATAACGTCTGTATTACTTTTTCAACCACGCGTATCGAAGACAGGTAAAGTTATCACGTTATACCATGGATATTATCAATTCACAGTTTTGAATTCTCAATTTTGATTCAGTGCATGAAGATGATCAAGTACACCTTGTAGTTACTTGCGCTGTAGAGCAAGCATTAGTCTACAGGTAGGGATAGTTGCTAATATGCCTCTTTCAGAGTGTGTAACTCTGACTGCTTGTGGCATTGCACTAGATCCGTTTCCAGATACGGACTCGTGAAGAGTCGTGTCTTGCCATTATCCGGGGATCACGATAGCGTCTTGTGTTCGCATGCAATTGACGTTGACTGGGACGGACAGCGCGAGATCATTATCGGTACATATGGACGTCAAGTCATTATTTACAAAGAAAGTAAGGCTTGGAACGGGCTAGTTTCCAAATGACGGCGCTGCTTACATACAAACGAAATTGGGAATAGAGGCTGGTTCGCTGGACTATGAAGTGTTATGGCGCCGGCAGTTTGCATATCCAATCTATAGGATTACCCATCTGGACTTGAATCTGGATGGACTAGATGAATTGATTGTTGCAACCATGTATGGCATTCACATTTTGCAGGTAAGGCAACTTTATTCTCAGTGACTGGGATATAAAGCGCTGAATGTTGTGGTCCCCGTATAGCCGAATATGAAAAAGGCCAGAGAGAGGCTGCTAGATGTCTTGCAGCATGTGGAAGCCAACAAACGGCATATCTCACAGCTGCTACTGGAATGGCGCCATCAAAAAGAGATGGAAAAAGCTGTCATTTTCGAGTCGCAGAGTTAGCAACACTACAATTTTGCCCAATTTTGCCCTTTTTTTATTTTTTATTTTCGGCAAGCGGTTTTTCCGGCATGTAATTTTGAAATAAAAGGAGGGCAACTCCTCTTTTTTTCCTTCTCCTCTCATCCCTATTATCCGATAAAATTATCATGGCCGACCGAGAGACGGCACTCGTGAACCATGTCCTGGCATCAATTAGAAAGGACCTTGACTTTTTGAAGCAACAGCAATACTTGTCACCGCAAGCATACGCTGAAATCCAGCGGCACCTGAACGTTCGTGCACCGGGAGGAATTGCTGGTTCACCCGGTTCAACGTACTCTCCTGCACCTTCCAGGGCACCCGATATGCCTTCTCCGGCATCCAATCCTGCCGCTCCTCCTCCGGATTACAAGGCCGTTGCTGGACTTGGTAGCGCGGAAGCATTGTATGACTTTATAGGTCCCAATCCACAAGACTTGTCGTTCCGCCGAGGGGATATCATCCAAATTACCGAGTTCGGTAAGCCAGCGCCTGTTTGCAAATGAACTTTAGTTTGTTTATCGCCTGACACGTCCGTTACTGTCTAGTCAACGATGATTGGTGGCGCGGAAGCCTGCATGGCAAGACTGGTCTATTCCCTAGCAACTATGTGAAGAAGATTCCGTGAGTAGGAAGCAACCAACTCCGGGTAAGGGAAGTACTTAAAGCTGATTGACAATATGCAGCCAACCGCCTCCCGCACAAGAGAAGGGCTCTTCACCTCCACCTCCACCGCCCCCATCCTCTGATTACGGAGGATACCCACCGCCGCCGCCTTCTGGAGGAAGTGGTGGAGGATACTCACAACCGCTTCCTGCATCACCATACGGTGGTGGTTATCCTCCCCCGCCAGTTCAATCTGGAAGCTATGCTCCCCCACCGTCTAATACATATGCCGCTCCTCCAGCTCAAAGCGCACCCACTGCCGCACCCGCTGCCGCACCCGAATCTTCCTCGCACGAAGAACACGGATTGTCCGGTATGCTCAAGAAAGTCGGTGGAAATGTTGCAAATGCTGCCACTTGGGGTTTCGGTGGTACAAGTAAGTAGGAACATTGACCTTTGAAAGAAAAATGTGAACATTGGTGTTGATAATTCATTGTTTTAGTTGGCAGCGAGGCGGCACATGCACTTTTCTAAATTGTCTCCAAATAAACAGAATAGATCCAAAATTCTTGCTTGACAGGGCAATCGCTTCTATTTTAATGCCCCAAAGGGGCTCAAATACCGCGCCGCGAGGACCCCACTCACGTGTCTAAGCGAGCCAAAGAAAATGTCGAACGAAATGTGCTGGCCCCAGGCCAAAGCCGAGAAACTTGGCAGAGGGATTCTATAGACATCACCTTAATATTAGGTCGTTCAAGATTCATTCTCAATAATTACTTACTCGTCGACGTGAAACAAAAAAGGAAAGAAATAATAGCCGGAAAAGCAAAGGAACGCTGAAAAATCCGGTGGGATGTGCTGTAAAGATCAAGAGTCAGCCAAAGAAGACTTTTGAAAAGGTACTTGCCATCATATACATACCAAAGTGACAATCGCAAACACTCCAAGCTGGAATGGCCAGGAGGAAACTCATCTCTATATAAACGTAATCCTGACAACAATCGATAGTCAGGAGGACAGAGTCTGACAAGAGAAGTAGCTTTTTCTGGACAACAATCATACTTTTCGAAGCAACTTGTATCCAATGGTTATGAATGAAGGTCATTATCACCTTCATCAACAGTCTTACAGGATTGAATCAATACTTTACAATGATGCTTCTTTTTCCTACGGAGAATATCGTTCATTCTTGTCGACTTTTGCTGCCTCCTTTTTAGTTTGCAATGTCCCAGATCCTGCAAGTCTGAAATCCGATAATGTATGTGGAGTGTATGTAATTCATGTCAATATTTAATTTGAGCTTTTCAAAGCCTAGATATTCTACACCTCCTCTCCAGCACCTCTACGCATTGATACATTTGTCGTACGATGAAAAAACTCGCCAATATGTCTACATACCCTACCTCGGTCAAACTCTATGCATTGACACGCAGCGTGAAGAGTGATTTGGGGCAAAGTTGTGGAAGTTATATCGGAGGATGGGGTGCAAATAACCGAGCTCCTATCAAACTAAGCTGCACGCCTTTTCTCGCAGTGCGACAATATCAATGTTTACAACGGCACCATGACAATCGAGCGGGCACATGCCAGATACGAACTGTCTTGCGAATACAGTCGAATGTTTCAACTGATACAAGTGGCAATGACGAGAGATGACATGGAGCGTGTAACTGTTTCCAGATTCAACCCGGATATATCGAGAAACCGTTGCTTGCATCTGGACATCCGAATGGCAAGGCTACACAATGAAATTCTCGAGATAGAAGCAAAATACCCAAAATGTCCATAATGTAGATGCTGAAACTATACGTGCCTGATTCCAGAGCAGTCTTGCTCTTGTAAATGATGAGCGCACTGCTAATAAAGTCGTACGAATATTCAGACGACCATTCTACAAGGAAGGCGGCAGCAGTTCAGTACAACAGAAGCCATCCATTCTCGATGAAAAACTTGGCAAAGCCATGTATGAAGATGTCTATGAAGATTTGAACAAAGGCGTTAATGAAGATATCTACCTATATGTCGACAAAATATCGAAAGTGACGATGGCTCAATTTACGAAGATTGTTGCAGCACTGGTGGCCAAGAAAATGATCTTCTCGACGATAGCATAACAGGTATCTCATACTGAGAAAGCGATTTTCCGAAAGAATGAATAGCCAAAGTACATCTTGCAGTTTATGGCGCGTTCTTTGCACCAGTATAATACCTTTTTTCCGAATTAATCAGAATAACTTTGGTCTTTGCGACTATACAAGATACAGTATTGAGACACAGCATGTCTTTGCTGCATGCACTGGAAAATTATTTTAGCTTTTCCTGGGGGAATTGGGACCTGGGTCCTTAAAAGTGGGGAAGATAGAAAACGGCACTCATTTGTCCAAGCAGCCTGCGAGCCAAGACCGGTAAACTTTGAATTCGAGTTGATTTTGTCTGTGGCGAACATGACGAACGGAAAGTGGATAGCAGTCGGCGCACAGACGTTTTCCGGAGGGTCGGTCTGCCTTGTGGTTAATTTGCATTCATCGCATATTTTCTTCTATTCACCAGCACTGCCTTCCTCCCACCGACACGGTGACTGATCGCCAGTGGTAAACTGTAGAGTCAGATGCTGTAAAGCTAGTATATTGAGTTGAATAATGGAACTTGCCCTTAATGATAACGTGATGGATTCAATGGTCAAGTTTCATTTTATATACTCATAATATATACTCAATCCAGGTTTGACACATTTATGCAGATATAAATTACATTTTTGTTTATAAGAACAAAAGCGCTCATTATTATTATCTATTATGCTACAATGATGCAAAAAGGGTAAAAAACCAAGTCTATGTTTTCATGACAACGTCCGTTGCCATAGCGAATAAATAAGGCAAATGATATCAGAAACTTGTTCATCTTCTTGCTTTTCTAAAGATGTACACAAATGCAGCGAAACCAAGCACGTTTGCCACCCAGAAAGCCAATAAAATGCCCCAATCGCGATAGCGATTGCTAAAGGACCATCCAAGGGTTTCGAAATAGTCATCACCGTAATTGTATGGGCAATAGTTGCAAAGTTCTGTGCTGTTCAAGGATGCTTCATCAATGTAACCCCGACCGCCGCTGGCAAAGAACTCCTGGGCGTATTGAGCGCAAGTTTGACCAGGTGGAGGATGGAAAGGATAAAAGTCGCTATCACGGCAATGAATCTTGAGGTCATGCAACTCGTTGACCATGAAACCTTCGATTAGATAGTGATATGGATCAAGCCAGTACATCCAAGAGCTCCAAAAGTGTGGCATGGCATCTGGCGGCTGCATTATACCAGCAAACAAGATAAGTATTGATGAAAAGAACGGGTTGATAACGGCGGCCATGGTGGGTGTAGTCGAAAAGGATGCGATCAAGAAACCGAACGAGATGGAAAAGCCCAAGAAAGTACCAAAGAGGAGGTAGAAATAACCGACACGATCCGAAGTGTTTTGCAATCCGGCGGTCCAGTAGAAGCAGGCCATGAAAATAAAATCAAAGACCCAAATGTATGGGATTTCGACGATAATACAGGAGAGGGCTAGATTGGGCAATAAAGTTGTATCAGTAAAGGCTGTCGTAGAGATTGAATGTGTAGAATGTATCGAAGCTTACCAAATGGGAACCAGCCATAGTACTTTGATGCATGCTCTCTTCGGAACCATTGACGTTCTTCCATGAATCGTGGCTGAACCAATACGATGAGCGAGTTGGCCATGATAAGAGTTGTAAAGATACAGAATAGTCTATTTTGCATGTCGGCAGCCGAATCGGTCAACTTCCAATACGAGAAACCAGAAATGAGGGCGACGAAAATAACCTTGATAAGACGACCAACATTGTACGAAGGAGAGCGCCACCAAGAGACGTTCATACGCTTGTAGACGAGCCAGAATTGTTGCCAGAATGGAAGCGAATAAGTGTTTGGTTTTCTGTGATGGTGATGATCGACATTCTTGTGAATTTCCTCGAGTTCCTCCTCCAGCGCTTGTGCCTCCTTGCTGCCGGCCCAGATTTCTGCCCAGTCTCTCTGAGCTACACCGGCAGTACCGGCACCGACGACTTCGAGAATGTACTCGGCAGGGTTAGCATTTGGCGCGCATTTGGTTGCACCGTTAGATTCGAAATAATCAATCATTGTACGGCTGTCGGGACCAATAGGACCATGGTAAGCAGTCTTGCCACCTCTCACCAAAAGCAAGATGTGATCAAAGTAGCTGAATAAGGTAGCGGAAGGTTGGTGGATAGTACACAGGACGGGCCAGCCAGCATCAGCGAGTTTGCGGATAAAACGAATAATGTTGAAGGAAGACTGAGCATCAAGACCAGAGGTTGGCTCATCCAAGAAGAGCAATTTGGGCTTTGCAACGAGCTCGATACCGATAGTAAGTCGCTTGCGTTCTTCGACAGAGATACCCTTGTTGCTGCTAGCAGTACCAATAAGGGCATCAGCGATGTTCTCCATTTCAAGTAGCTGGATGATTTTTTCGACATAGGCATCCTTTTCCTCCTTGGGTACTTCGGCAGGCTGACGCAAATAGGCCGAGAACTTTAGAGCTTCGCGGACGGTGGCGTTAGGATTGTGGACATCCATTTGTTCACAGTAGCCTGTAATACGCTCGAAATCGCTAAATAGCTTTTCTCCGTTCATGTACATGCGACCTTCGATCTTGCCAATAGTCTTTCGCTGAGATAGGACATCCAAAAGGGTAGTCTTGCCAGCGCCAGATGAACCCATAAGAGCAGTCAAGTGGCCAGGACGGACAATACCACCAACGTCGCACAGCAACTGGCGATGGCCACCCTTTACAGGGACAGTGTAGTTGATATGGTGCCAGGAAAAGGTAGTGCCTTCTGTGACATTTTCAAGGGCATTATCTTGCTTATTTAGTCTGGCTTTGGCAAGTTCTTCAGTATCTTCTTTGGGAGCACGACCGCGCTTGTAAACCTTGATCTGAGAGCCGCCAGCGGAGGACATGTCGAGATATTCCATAAAGAAGGCCGTCAGGAAAGTAAACAGTAGGAAGAAGAGAACAACAGCAACAAAATCGATCCAGCGCTGCCAGGTATAGTAACCATAAGTGGTAGCCAAGTAATCGTCACCAAGCACAGCGTTGTCACCAGGATTACCACCATGAATGGTACAAGCCTTGTATGCCTGATCGGTGTATGAAGGTCCAGAAGGAACGGAATTGCCAACACCTTCGCAGGTGAAATAGTTGCCGTGCATTTCGTTAGAAATGATAGCCTTGTATGCATAAGCAAGCGGGTTTATCCAGTAAATCCACATTAACCAAGGATGCATCTTTAAATAGGGAATTTGGTAACCAGAGTAGATAAGCATGGCGATCAAAACGACGCTGGATCCTTGCGAACCGATGAAGAAGTTTGGAGAGAAACTACCAAACATTCTAAAGAAGCCATTCATCGCTAAATTCACGGCGATCAAGTTGATCATAAACGTAAAGTACTAGAAGACGGATATACAGTAAATTAGTATAGATATTCATGCAACAATATGCAAATTCCAATGTAATTTACCTGACCAGCAGTTAAGTTCAAACCAGCCATAAAGTAGACGCAAACTTGGAAAATGACGACTTGGATAACGGCCAAAGGAATATCGGCGACAACTTGAGCGAGGTAAAAGAATGCAGGTCGATACAGAGCGAATGATCGATGTTTCGCGAGCACGCCGCGACCTTGCATAAAGGTAGCCAGCTCGGATTGCGAGATCAGCGAGTTGAAAGTCAAACAAAAGAAGAGGAAACCACCGCGAGAAAAGGTACCAATAGCATCTTTTGGCATCTGAAAGAACACGGAAGCCATGATAAGACCCTTGACAATAACACCACCGTAACGAGATACGAGAGCGCCCTTATCACCTGCAAACACAATTAGTGTTAATTTGCATTTACATAATTTTGATTGTGAATTGGCTTTACTTGCCATAAATGAGCTGGAACTGGCGAATAGTCAAGGCCTTGATTTGTTGATACCAAGAAGCAGTATACGGAGAATGCTTGGATGTATGCTTTTGGTGAGCTTCCTCGACAGCCTTGCGGAAAGCCACATCTGGACGAGTAGCCTGGATTTCGGCTTCATAATCAGCGAGGTTTTGTATCATATCCTTATAGACCTGAGATGACTTGTAGGCTTGCTCAAACTCGAAAGGGGTGTTTGGAATCTTGTTTTCATAGCCAGGTTTAGCTTCACGTTCCAAAAAGTTGCTGATACCAGTCAAAAAGTCAGGAGTAGATTTACGAGGAGGGCAATAGAAACCAAGGTCTTCAAAGTAAGCCTTTGCCTTGTCCGCGGGACCAAAATAGATGCAATGACCTTCGTAAAGTACCAAGGTCAAATCAAACAGATTGAATATGCTGTCAGAGGCCTGATACAAAGTTGCAACTGTGGTCTTTTTCAAGATATCGGTCATAATACGAAGGGAACGCACATAATCCAAGGCAGAAGAGGCATCGAGACCACGCGTTGAACAATCCCATAAACCCTAATAATAATAAAACCGTTAGAAAATCGATCTTAATCAAGGATAGAATTTTACATACGATAGAGCTCTGTGTAGTCATGACTTCGGCAATGCAAAGACGTTTGCGTTCACCACCAGAGAGACCACGAACGAATTCATTACCGACCATGGTATCCATCTGCTTAGTCAAACCGAGCATGTTGCCAAGCATGTAAAGGACGTTGTTTATAAAGTCTTTTTTCGATTGGCCTTGGAGACGTTTTCCAGGAGTCTTGAGACGAAGTGCAAACTGAAGGGTCTGCTTGGTCGTAAGAGTAGGATAGTTGATATCTTCTTCTTCATTGTAGCAGACTTCGCCGCGGAAAGTCTTGCCAAACTCCCTAGAGTCGATACCACCATAGGTAACGTCGCCTTCAACGGAGGTGAAGCCTTTGCGCATTTCAGCCATAACACGGAGCAAAGTGGTACATCCAGCACCGGGACGACCTAGAACCAAGAGCATCTGACCGGGACGGCAAAAGCAGGTAATATCATTGAGAATAATGCGATCATGGCCCTTGTGACGGAACCAGTCCCAAAAGCAGGCAACCTTTTGGAGCGCTGTTGCAATAGTAGGAATCCACTCTGCATCAGCACCTTTACCCTAGAGACGAGGCAAGCAAACAATAATTAGAATAACGATTTGTAGCGAGGTATTCCGTTCACACGTACTTTTACTGTCAAATTCTTGACAACCAAACCAAGATGCTTGGGTTGGAAACCTTCAGATTCTCGCTGCTTATCGATACCCGATAAAAAGTCGGTCAAATCAAAGCCTTCTTGACCCTTTTCGGCTTCGCCAGGAGTAATGTGGATAGTTGACTGTTTTGTAAGTTCACGGCGCATTTCTTCGTAGCTTTCCATGGCTTGATCGATATCAACCGCGTTGCCGTCGCGTTCGCCAAAGCCGCCGACGCTGCTTTTTTGGCGCGAGAGCGGTTCGCCGACGAATTCCTGCTCATCCTGCCTTGCGCTTTGCCAAGGTTGAGGACGCTGTTCCAAAGTCTCGGGATCCATAAAGGAACTTTCAAGGGTGTATGATCCCTTTTTATATCTTTTCGGATGACTGAGACAAACACGATTCTTTTTTATGCTCGGGAAGTTAATCATTTATCCACAGTCTTGGAGTGATGGCCATTTTTGGACATTGCAACCAGCCGTCATTGCGGGAGGTCAAATCGCGCGAGCAAGAAATATTATCCTGACAATAGCACGGGCTAGAATTATTAGCCTTTGAAGCATGCGAAGCATACATGAAGTGAAAAGAATGAAAAAAAATTCCAATGACTTATGTGGTAATGAGATCCAAGTATTTGGATAGACCCTTTGATTGCACAGGACGTAGTGGTTGAGGAGGTGTACGAGAACCTTAACACTTTTCATCTGATGACCTTATCATCCAAGATCCAATATATTACGAACTATATTTAAGGACACTATAGAAGAACCGATCTGGCCGATTGACTTTCGGATAAACCATTAAAGGTTTGCAGAATCAATTCTTTGCATGCGGATATAATAAAAGGAAACATCCCGCTTCTTTTCTTTAACCGGTGAAGCACGGATCAAGCACCGTTCCATTGATTCGGCCTTTATTCCATGTAATCAAAGAATGGCGAACAGACTGATTACTGCAGAAAATGGTATTTGATTCGTCACGTTTCGAACCTTATAATTTCATATAGAGGTATGAAGGACATGCGAAAGCAATATGTAGAAGCAATATGTAGAATTGCAATGCTTGCAGATCAAGCTATCAAAAAGGTTACTGCATATTCGCAAAAGAGGCAATTGCGGGAAATCCATCACGCGCTTACATGCTGTACTATGCATAAACCTGTGGATGCACAAGGTTTGCCATGAATAATGCGAATTAGGCGAAATACTTCAGGGATTTGGGTCTGTGCTTGCAGTCTGGTGAAACCATTGCTAGCCTGCCAAATAGCGAGCTTTTAGATATTGCTGCTGGATTCAAAGTCCAATTGCTGTCGATTGATGGGACATGTATGCGGAAAAGGTTATTCTTTTTGTTAGTGGGAATCTGCAAATTCCAGGTATACCGCTGAAGCGGATACCGAGTTTAACAGCGACGATCACCCGTCGGAGCTGAGGGATACATGATTCGAAGTCGTATTGATTTGCTTTACGCGTCACTGTACCGAGTTGAACACGGCTCTTTTTATTTACGAATTCAAACTGCACAGTGGATTAGACAGACGCTATGTAAGCCAAGCATGTCTTTTTCTCATTGTACTCATAATCCCTAAAGTCATGGAATCTTTCCTTCAGGACAAAGATAGACAATCAGCAGTGTGCCTTCTTTGGTGAATTCTTGCGAGGGATTTGCTTCGGACAGATAGATAGTAGTCACTCTTGGGCATACAACTGCTTACGTACGTCTACGATTCTTTCCTGCAGCGGTCGTCCGTCGGAGTTGAGGGTCCCAGGATGAACACCAAGGTTGTCATGAAAGCGTGTCAGATCGCTTGGCTGTGCCAATCTCGCCGTGGCGTTACCCGCTACGGCAATCTTTGCATACAATGGAATTGCAAGGCAACTGTAAAAAGATTGGCGCGCACGATTCACTCGAGCGATAGTGGACCTCCCATGGCCAAAGTTAGAGCGATACCATTCACGCAGCATGTCAAGGCGGCAGACAAGGTCGGTGCAACTACATGGTGTGACAAGCACAATTTTCTAAAGGTTTGACTTTAGACCTTTGAAGACTTTCACGGCAAAGGCTTCTTTACAGCACGCACGCAACACAGCGGTCCGCCAGAGGAAATATTTTTGCCATTTTGGATTGTATCTGCACGCGTCAATGTTAGGCTCGTGCAGGCTCAAGTGGTAAGCCTATTTACACATATATCATGCCGGAAGTACAGAGCAAAAGTTGCCTAACAGATCCACAAAGGGACGAACGAGCTATCGTAGCCATTACGATGCATCCACAAAGAGAAATCAAGTACGCCAAGAAACGGTGTGGGTAAGTGTTGGAAATCAATATGCCAGAGACGTGCATATATATACTGAGTGTTTCTGTTTCTTTATCCATCTAGGCATGGGTGCCTGAACAACATACTTGGAGCAGAGATTACTATCCAACAGAGCATGTGGGGTTGCATGTCTATGCATCACACAAGTACCGCCGCGGATTCGTCAATAAGATTAGGAGCGCCCAAAGTTTGCGCCAGGCTGTAAAATTCATCTGTGATTTACTGGATCGACCACAGTATCCAGATTTGAACGCAGCGTACCGGAACGTAAACCGCAAAGTCGATCCGTATACGATGTATGCCTCAACGGCACTTCGATTTGCAAAAACCTACATGACATCAACGGAGGAATACTATGCCGATGAGATGCTCAGACGTGTTTACAGCGCAGATCAAACTCGCTTTGTGAAGGTTGAACTTGATCTGCATGATGTACAAATTTCTCCAGTGTATTATCCAGCGTTTGTCTACACTGTCGAGTACCTGGGAAGAAAGCTGCGCACTTTTGTGAACGGATACGATCTGAGCGTGGGAGGTATGCACATTTACAATTGGAATCGTGTTGCAGCAGCGTCAGCCCTCAGCATGGCTTCTATCATGACCATGACCGGTGGTATAGGATGGGGAGGTCTCAGTGGATCATTCTGGGTAAAGCAACTACATGTGCATGAATACAACTCTAGTTTCTGACACGTGCCGGTGGTCCATTTAGATTGGTATTGTCCTGCCGACTCTGGTCACGTCAATGCTGGCATATTGCTATCCACTCTTGGCACTTCAAGTTCGCGATGCTATTAGAAGGCGAGAAATTAGCCAGGCAGCTCACGATTCTCGTAGCTGGGATGCAGACTTTGTAAGGGCTTATGATGCATACGAGGAGCAGCAACGGTATCACACATGGAAAACGCAGCACTCTGAACGCCGCCGATCACAATCCACAGCAACGGACCACGGTACCGTCGGCGATTCGCGAGGATATTATCAAACGCTCGGTGTGCATCCAGATGCGACAATCGCTGATATTCAATCAGCATTTCGTGGGTGGGTACAAGAAAGAGCGAGAGGAAAGGGGACAAGGAAAATGGAAAACAGCGAAAAGAAGTATTTGCAAAATGAATGGCTGCTGACGACCTTTGTGTGTCAGATTGGCCTTAAAATATCACCCAGATCGGTACTCTGATCCAGAGGAAAAGAAACAGGCTACTGCAAAGTTTCAAAAAGTTTCTGCAGCATACAGTGTCCTACGCGATCGTAAGTATCTGAAGCAAATGATCTGGGAAAGGCAGAACATAACCGGTCGCTTTGTAGCCAAAAAGCGTCGAGCATACGATGCCGGTAGTAATGTATAGAGACTGGCTCTGTTCACATGTTGGAACAGGGTAGGTTTTGTGGATTAGATTTATCTGGAGTAGAGTCCCCAGAGCACAAGTACTTTTGACCTGCACCTGGAATTGTACTGTCCCAATTAAACGCACCGATCCATAGTTATGATAAATGAGTAAAGTCTTGTGGATCCAGCACTGTACTTTAAAACAAATTGACACGAGCTTCATGATTTCTGTTCGGGAGAATTCGCTTCATTGTATAGTATAAAATTCAGCTTGATGCGTCGGAGGCCATAAGACTTTGTTTTGTTCTACAATAACTGTTAGTTTTCCATTAATTATTCTTAATGTCTGCTGCGGAGATGCTTGCAGAGCATAACAATGTACATTGCTCGTTACCAGTCAAGAATCTGTTGCCCTTCTACATTGCCATTTAAGCCAATGAAACTGATGTATAGAAGAATGCTTCCTTTGTCTTTTCGTTTCTTTTCGTGACACAAACGGATACGAATTAATACGAACAGCTTGCCGATCCTTAATGTAGATCTAATTGTATTTCGATTCGTACTTCTTGATTCTTCCATGCTTCTGATTCTATGCCAGCGTACGTCGGACATAGTACTACCAAACTTTCTTGCTCTTCTTATGTTGCTAATTCGGAGAGGACAATCTGAAGTTGGTATTTTTACGATTTGGGAGTTTCTTGTCTCTCTTTCAACTTGTCTTGCATTGCAGAAGCAAGCGCGACAGTGCTTGTTGCGCAATGGATAGTTGAGCGTCTGCCGTGTAGATATTTTTTCTTATGTAAAATTGGGAAATTAAAGGGAAAAAATGGATTTGTAATAACGACAAAGTGTTTGTTTGCTGCTAACGAACAACTCCAAGGCTCCATTGGCGCAATGGATAGCGCGTCTGCCTTCTAAGCAGAAGGTTGTGGGTTCGACCCCCACATGGAGCTCGTTCGAAATTCTCGGAGTTCGAGGATTCCGATTTTTGTTTTGATTTCTATTTGTACTTTTCCATGTCCAAAGACCCTTTTTTTCCCCTTATATTTACCCATGTTAACCTTGTCGTAACGCTTCCTGATTTGCGTTACGAACCCACACAGAGAGACAAGGGAATGGACCACGAATACAAGAAAAGTTAGCAGGCAGAAAGTTGTCCTTTATTCTTCTATTATTCTCGAGTATTTATATTTTCTATGCTTCGGTTTTATGATCATATTGGGATGGCTATGAATATATAAGTATACAAGTGCGAAGGATATCCATGCTAAAACGGTAAAGTGCCAAAAGAACGGCGAGGCAGCCAGAAAGGGAAGGAACCAAAGTCAGCCTACGACAAACTGCTTTTCCTTTTTGCCCTGATTCATACATTAATTAACTATTGCAATAACTTTCTCATTTTGCGTTGCAAGAAAATCAAATAGGAAACAAATGACTATTAACGTTTGAAACGCTTTGATTCAAGCAAATTTCATCCGTAACATCTAGAAAGGTAAAGAAGGTAACGTGAGTAATGGTAATATGATCACTGTAATTTATACTATTGACCTCTAGTATGCACGAAGAAAATTGGGCCTGATTTACTCCAATATTTTGAGGAATTGATATGAAGCACGTGTCGTGTCTGACAGGCTGAATTTTAATCGGATCTCACCAATTTATTGCTGCTTTCCATTGTTTGATCTTTATTTACATATCACAGCACGCACAGATGTGTCGCGGTTGTTCACGCCTAATTGACCGTCGGCATAGTCGATGGAATCTTTCCGGTTTTAAAAACTTGTTAGTCTCATTTATGATTTGGACAAAAGTATATATTCTGGATATATTTGTCTTCCCTTTCACAGTTAAAAAGCTATGTCGACGAGCACTCTTTGTTGTATCTTTCTGTTGATGATCTGAAAACATGTACAGCAATTGATATAGGCAAATGATCAAAAGCTAACAAGGATAATTGGAATCACTATTTTTATACCACAACAACGATAGCAGTTATACGTTTTCTGCTGATAGTATAATGCAAACGATACACCCGACATTGAAACGACAGTTCGAGGTACTTTGGAACTTCCTCACTGCAATTTCTTACCGAGTAGTTAGCGCCGCTTCCTACAATGAGCATACATAGAATAATGAGATTCGAAAAGATAGAAACGCATATCCACTGCACACTGGTGGTTGCATACACGTTGTTTAAATGTGACATTCACTGGAACTATTGGTACTTTGAACCAACGGCCCGCACTTGGATTTTTACAATGTCTGCGAAAGAACGGAATTGTGTTATTCCTTTGCATGAAAAAAAAAGTTTTGCCATCTCAATGCAGCTATTTTACGAAGGTTCTATATCTACAGAGTCTGCAACGCATTCCATATCTTGTCACAAGTATCGCCCATTGTTGTACTCATTTATCATGATGGCTTTCCAACTAGTCCTAACTATGGTTCGGTGCGTTCAATTGGGACAGTTCGTGACGCTATTAGAAGGCGAGAAATTAGCCAGGCAGCTCACGATTCTCGTAGCTGGGATGCAGACTTTGTAAGGGCTTATGATGCATACGAGAAGCAGCAACGGTATCACACATGGAAAACGCAGCACTCTGAACGCCGCCGATCACAATCCACAGCAACGGACCACGGTACCGTCGGCGATTCGCGAGGATATTATCAAACGCTCGGTGTGCATCCAGATGCGACAATCGCTGATATTCAATCAGCATTTCGTGGGTGGGTACAAGAAAGAGCGAGAGGAAAGGGGACAAGGAAAATGGAAAACAGCAAAAAGAAGTATTTGCAAAATGAATGGCTGTTGACGACCTTTGTGTGTCAGATTGGCCTTAAAATATCACCCAGATCGGTACTCTGATCCAGAGGAAAAGAAACAGGCTACTGCAAAGTTTCAAAAAATTTCTGCAGCATACAGTGTCCTACGCGATCGTAAGTATCTGAAGCAAATGATCTGGGAAAGGCAGAACATAACCGGTCGCTTTGTAGCCAAAAAGCGTCGAGCATACGATGCCGGTAGTAATGTATAGAGACTGGCTCTGTTCACATGTTGGAACAGGGTAGGTTTTGTGGATTAGATTTATCTGGAGTAGAGTCCTCAGAGCAAAAGTACTTTTGACCTGTACCCGGAATTGTGCCAGGATGGAAAAGGTTGCATTGCAAACAATCCCTCTTTGACTAGCTGCGTACGATCATCATCACTGGATATTTTAAACATGGTGTAGCATAGATTACATGATGCATAAAACACTCATTGTCTGACTAGTTTTGCAAAGATGCGAACCGAAAATCGAGAAAATGCTTGGCATTCATCAAACTAAATAGCATGCAGGCACATATATCAACATGCGAATTGAACGGCAACCTAATCTTCGTTAGGGTTCACAATGTGAAAACCACAAAAACCATTGTTTGTAATTCCTGTGGTCCTTGTTCTACTGTGTAATAGAGTGCAACTGACCCCCAGCACATTTAGGATCTTGGTGAAAGCAAGAATAACGTGGTGTACTCCAAGTGCTGCAAATCACAATTGACTTTTACAGTGGTACGAAACTTGAGTTATTATTGAGTGACTGATATTATACTTTCAGGTTCTTGCGATAGTCGCTTGTTTTGCTTCTGTTTGTCACTTGAGCTCGAAAAAGCAATTTTTTTGAATCATTGTCCATGTTCCATTGCAGTTCCAATAAAGGAAAGAAAGCTACACTGTGATGCTTATACAATCAATGCAGATCCAGTTACAAAGTTGCCATCTCGAGATTTACCTATTGCTGTTGTTATCACAGCCTGCCTTTGTAAGTTTGAGTCCGTCATGCAATGATCCATTGTTTCTTGTACCCAAAATGGCATATATCACGACAGCGATGTTGTAATGCTGGATATAAACGTGCACAGACCCAAGATTTCAAATGGTAGCAAACCATACTGTGATCGCCTTGCAGAAACGGCTTGGTGAGGACTAATAATATATGAACAATGTCATCTCGAGTGTGATATGTCTTATCACCTATTTTACTTCTCTTTATGATGACTTTTTATGCTTGACAGTGGCAATGGCACAATGGATCAATGAATCAATGAACGCAATAGCCAAAAAAATTATTTAAAAGGGTTCGAACATTAAGCTTGCTTTCCGTAACCTTACGTTTGACTCATGCTCTCCACAGTCCCTGTATCGTCTACCTCCAGCAACGACAACGTTTCGGATGATGCGCGAAAGCAACTCGTTGAGCTTGTCAGCGATAGAATATCAGAAAGACAAATACAAACGGATATCGATCTTGAGACGTATTTGGCCAAGTATCCTGGTCAAGCCTATGAGGACCGTTGGAGTGAATTGCTACAGTTTGCTTTGCATTCCTGTGCATACGACGATCGCTACTACAGGTGCCGCGTCATCGGTGCGTTCCTGGCCGATGGGACGCTCGAGCGTCGGGGGCAGGAATACGAACAAGTCAACGCTACAATAACGACTATCGGCATTCCTTGCAAATCAGGTCTTGTCCACAGCTGCACTCATGCGACAGCACTGTCTTCCCATCTCAATCATTGGAAAAGACATCACTAGTCAAGATTTTTATCAGCAACGTGGCTATTTTGCTGGATGTCGTGCTGGTCAAGCGGTTCTAAGACATCTAGAGCAGATCCTCGGTCGCGACATTCCACTGCTGACTGCAAGATCTCTGGGTTATTATTTGCCGGATTGCTAGAGCACTTGGTATGCAGATGGCGTAACGCTGCCAACATTGCCTTCATCTTGCGAATGCTCATCATTGTTACGCTCGGTTATGATCCGGCGGCAGCCGCCTTTGCAAACTTTCGGTCTCTGTAAGTTCGATGCATTGTAACCGTAGCAGTGATCTTGCAACAACTTTTAATTGCTCTCCTTTCTAGGAACGGTCTTACCCTCGCAGACTATGCCGATAGCATTGGAGAGCTTATCATTGTCAACACGGATATCACGTTTGGCGACGAAGAGACTCCCCTAGGCACGTAGCTGGAGTTTGGCTGGTCTGTTTGTGTCCCAATGCTGCATCCGGGTTACGTCAGCTACAGGCCGGCAAGTCCACTTATTATGCGTCTGGACTTTCTGCTTTGGGCCCGTTTCTTGTTGCTGTTGGAATGCTGCCTGCAGCAGCTAGTAGAAACATCAGAGACTCCGACACCAGGCACCAAGGACTTTGCTGTCTTGCTGCTGCAACGCGAGCAAGGTACGGACCTGAAGGCGAGGCTTGCAGAAGCCAAGTACACTGCCGCCGAATGGCGTACACTAATAAACCGAGGTAAGAAATTTATCTGATGTATAGTTAAAGCGGAAACTAATGCATATACTCGAAACAGGCAGACGGTTCAAGACGCTGCGCTCGGACAACTATGAAGAGTGGTACCAGAATCAAGAAGACCGGTCGAAGAACTCTGGAGAGACCGCGTTGCGGAACTATGGTTACGCAAAAGGATTGCCAATGTCACGAGAACGCAAAAAGCAATGCCAAGATCTCCTGCTGGCTCCCCTGTCGGCATTTCACAAAATACCCTCTTTCCAAAATGACAGGAAAAGCTGGATACAGTGGTTCCTTGCCCTGCAAGAGGGCGCAGAAATCCTCACGTCCGCAATGCGAAGGATGCAGCTCGAAACCTGTGTGCCCGTTGGAGATTTGAACCAGCAGAGACAGATTACTTGCTACGTATTGGAAAAGCACTGAAGATGGAAGGCCAAGACTGGATGCTCGATAGAACCAAAGTTAAAGAAGCAAAAGCCGTTTTCTCTCGGAAGATTATGCGCGGCAAAATTACCGATGAACAGCATGCCATTGAGCTGTTTTTTATGACGCCCATATTCATTCAAAAAAACCAAAAAATAGCTATGCGGATAAAGGTGGAGCACCAAGAAAAGACAGCTAAAGTTCAATACTATTACCCACAGAGCTCCAAGGACTCAAGACGTACTTAGATTTTGATCCCAAGGTCACCGAGCATGATGTAGTAAGTCCGTTGCCGAAACTTTGTAATGAGCACGTGTACTGACGACTGGCAAACAGGTCATCAAGGACGCAAACGGTGCTTGCTTGCCTTCCAGGAAGGACCCAGTCATTATCACTGGCGCTTGGATGCTGGGGAAAAACCGCGAATCAATGTTCGTTTGCTTCAAGAACACTGTCGCCGCAGCCGGTTACCAATTGAGACCCGTTATACACGCCGAATGGACATCCTCAAGTCCCTTCAACAGCGGACGCATACCGCAATTGTTTCTGCGCCGATACTGCTCGGAGAACTCCATAACACTATCAGCCGATGTCAAGTCCACGCAATACCCAACCTTGAACGATTTGATGAATGAACTGTTACGCAAAGATGCCACAGTGACGAATTTTGAGAAGGAAATATGGACCAAGTTGCTAGCCGAGCAAAACTTTTTGTAAGTCACCATACATGTGGTATTCTTTCAGCGTCGTGCAACAAAACGAGGGGTCGAGTTTCCAACTGACAAGCATGTTGTAGAAAAATCAAGCCTTACTTTGACGCAGTATTGCCAGAAACAGTGTATGATAGGCGCAAAAAGCTTTGGCACCTTCCTCCGATCAATCGCACTAAAGCTGGTCCTTCATCAGTTGCAAAACGTCAGCGACGTAAATGATCTTTTTCGAGTCAAGCCTTTCTTTTCTTGCTATCTAGTTTTCAGTTTTCTTTGTTGCAGAATATTTTCAATAAGTTTCTTCTCTGCAGTCAATACAAATCAAAGCTTCACATTGATATCCTTGGCAAAATTTCCAAATGTACACATCTTTGCGCAGATATACTTTCTTCACGGGCATTCTATCTGGATTATTTGAGCGATCGTAATGATATCGAAAGAAGTTCTTGAAATATATGTATTGACAACCTGATCAATTCAAAACTTTATTCATTATATTTATGCACAAGCTTCTTTTGCATGTATTTACAGATCTTCTATCATTATTAATGCTTAATTTCAATACGTTTTCCCGGCGCCCAGTCGACGATAGCTCTGCGAATGTTATCCCAGTACTGCAATTGAATCATGTATTCCTTGGCCTGATCCAAATCATCATTGGCAAATGCACTGGACAGGTGCTGGACAGTCTCATTGTACTTTTCGTCGTTTCTCTGCTTGAGTTCGTGGACTTGTTCTTCCGTCTGGGCCTCTTCTAGCTCTTCGCGAAACTCCATAATTTCCATCAAGAGTTCCGGGTCGTGCAGCGATTCTGACTCGTCCACCTGCTTTCCACGCATGCTAAGCAAATATTGGGCTCTCGCCAGTGGATCCCGGAGCGTGTGATATGCCTTGTTGAGAATCGAAGACTGCATCTGTGCATACTCGTGCTCAGTCTTGCTGGCTTGCGAAAAGCTGTCTGGATGCGCTTGCTGCTGAAGCTTCAAAAAATTAAAGCGCAGTGATTTCAGGTCAACGTCAAACGTAGGCATGTCCTTGTGTTTGCCAGTACCGGCTTTGACGAGTGCATACAAGTTGACGTCTGCTACTGCAGGCTGAATGCGGCCACATTCCGGGCAAACTACAGCTTCAACTGCCGCGTTGGCATGACATTGCCAGCAAGACTTGAACTGAGAGCGCTGGGTGCTTGAGAATCGTTTCTGCAGTTGTTCTCGCGTCGGGCCTGCCGAGCTGCAAAAAGGTAAAAGTCTAGAGGCTGATCTCGGAGACGTCACAATACGTCCGTGAGAAGCAGTTTGCAGTGACTTGAAGGCTGCTGAGCGCAATGCAAACAATACTCGGGTAGTCATTGCAACAGTTATGCAAAAGAGAGCTAAAAGGGAATAAGTGTTTGGTCCTGGCGTGCATGCAGCGAACCTTTTTCCCCGTGAGGTCCGACTTGACGCGCAACTCTTTTTCCATGGAAATACCGCGGCAGCAATTTCTGTCATTGCTGCCTCAGGTGCAAGAGGCGATTAACGAGTGTGATTTTGTATCGATCGATACGGAACTCTCGGGATTGCATCGAACTGGAAGAAGCAAGCGCATAGACACGCTCAGTAATCGCTATGCCGAGTATAAGGAGGCAACGGAACGATTTATTATTATTCAGTTTGGACTATGTACATTCAAGTGGGATGAGCCTTCCGGTCGCTTCCTCGCGAAACCCTTCAACTTTTACATTTTTCCGACCAGCATGACAGGCAAGATCCAGCCAGATCGCATATTCATGACGCAGGCGCAGGCGTTTGATTTCCTATCCAAGCAGTCCTTCGATTTCAACAAGGTAAAATGTCCGCAACTAGTAATTGAGCAAGATATTTATGTTTGGATATTCATCTTGCTACAGTGGATCTACCAAGGCATCCCCTACCTGACAAAAGCAGAAGAGGAAGCCTACGTTGCTGATGCGCTTCGACGATTAAACGATGACATGCCTGACATTCATGTGGACGAAAAGGAAAAGGAGTTTCTGCAGGATGCCATTGATCGCATAGAAAAATGGATAAAGGATCCCAAATCGACCAATGATGCCGACGGCGTCAATATCACGACGCGAAACAGCTACCAACGGCGACTCATTTACCAGCATGTGCGCAACAAGTATGTCGCCAAAGAATCAGGGATTAGACGGTGCCACTGATTCTACTAGTTTCCAAGGCCTTACAGCAGATGGACGGGCAGGGTTTATTAGAGTCACGCAATTTGACGAGAAGCAGCTGAAAAAGAGAGCACAGGAAAAAGAACGCAAAGTCAAGGTACCGAAATGAGACTTTGGTCTGGGTGCGCGTGCAGACGATTTATAGACTACTTGAAGAAAGATTGCGAAGGCGCCGTAGGATTTCGCAAGGTTATTGATATGCTCTCAGAATCTCGCAAACTCGTCGTCGGTCACAATATGCTTCTGGATATTTGTCACCTTGTAGCACAGTTTGTCCAGCCATTGCCAGATACTGTTCAAGAATTCAAAAAGCTCACACACTCGATTTTTCCCTAGTAAGTGACGCTGATACATCAACGACGTTATTTTTGCTCATTTGAATCTATAGCATGGTGGACACAAAATACATGTGTGCATCAGCAGCTGAGCTTCGGGTAAGTGCTGCATCGGTTTACGCACAATTTGCAATATTCCAAAACTTTCAACTATCTAGCCGCTCATTGGTACGACCACGTCGCTCGATATCCTGCGCTTTGAAACCAACCGTGAGATATTCAAAAACCCGCGTGTCGGTATGGTGCAATGGCTTAAACTATTCGAAATTACTGCATGGCTTAGCATCTTTATCATCTCCATCTGTACTTGTTCTTTCGCCCACTTCTATATCAATCAGATATGCACATGGAATTCCCTCGATATTTAAATGATAAGGAGCACGAAGCAGGATATGATGCCTATGTCACTGGGCTTGTCTTTCTCAAGCTGCATTCGTATCTAGGTAATATCCACCGAATCGTGAATTGAGTAATTCAAGACTCATTGTTATTTGTATAGAATCGCTAGCAAATCCTCCGCAACCACCACCAGCCGAAGAGGAAACGCAGCAGCAGCAGAAACAAGAGACTGATGAAAAGAAAACACGAGGGAACCAAGGTGGATGGGATATTTCTGACGACGAGCAGGGGGATGATCCAAGGTGGTTGGAGGATAATAGTGACAATGATGAACAATCAGATGTTTACAATTATGGATCAATACGATACCCAATCATGGATGAAAATGGACAACCTACTGCCCTTGTTTCCAGATTTATCAACAAGGCAGCCATGGTGCGCACCGGCTTCGAGTGCTTTGATTTTGTCAATCCCGAGGTGATTGATGCCACGGGCTATGCATTCCACGTGACATGCACATCTGGAGATTTGCCTATACAGCATATCTGCAATATTTTTGCACAGTTTGGGAAAAGCATTGTGGACCCAACGAGTCATGTATCTGCCTTTGTCATTTACGAACATTTGGACATGGATTCTGGCGCACTCAAAGAAGCAGCATTGCATCAACTAGGTCAAGAATTCACCGTGGAAACAGCAGCAGAATATCTTGCAAAACAGAAATAATAAAGGCACTTTAATGTCAAAGAGTATGCATTATCTCACGGTTGCAAATCAAGGTCAATTTCCTGGTCGCCAATCATCACCTTGACTGGGCCTGCATCCAGGGAGCCACCAGGGACGCCATCCAAACCAGTATATTTGAACGCGTCTGCGCTAACTTCGAAGTTGACTGTGGCCGTCTCTCCATTTGCAAGCTGGAGCTTTTTGAACCCCTTTAGCAGCTTGGCAGGCGGTGTCACTCGTCGGACAGGCTGCTGGATAAACATCAAGACGCTTTCCATGCCGTCCATGGGACCATTGTTTGTTACTTGGACAGATACGGTAACTGGCTTGTCGCTAGAGATAGTCTTGTCGTCTGCTGTCAGTTGGCTATAGTTGAATTGCGAATAGCTCAAGCCGTGGCCAAACTCGTAGAGAGGGTCCCAGACATCGTTGGCTTGACGCCAATAATTGAGTGCCATGTCACCTGCATTCTTTGGATATGTGTATGGCAGCTTGCCAGAGGGATTAACGAGACCAAAAAGCACTTCGCCGATAGCTTGACCACCCCAAGGTCCAGGCAAAAGCGCGTGAAGGATAGCTTGTGAGTGATCAGGGATACTATCTAGCACGCGCGGTCTGCCCTCGACAAGCACTGTCACGACAGGTTTGTTTGTCGCTGCCAAGGCCTTGACACCGTCAATCTGGCCCTGTGCAAGTCTAATATCGTGGATATCACCCGGTGCTTCCGCGTACACGTGTTCGCCGACAGCCGCCACAATGACATCGTAATTGTTTGCAGCTTGCAACACCTTGTCCAGGCCCGTGTCATTGCCATAGACGTCAAATCCTTCAATGTAGTCAATCTGTGTGCCCTGAGGGGCAGCCGAACGAAGTCCGTTAGCAATGGTCACACCGTTTGCATAAAATTGGTCGTCGCTGATGCGGCCTTGCCATCGATCTTCGGTAGCTCTAAATATTCAATAAATGAGTTATTGTCTTTTCTCGCTGTTTGCTTCCCTTTTATCTTTCACTCTCTCTCTCCTTCTCACTCGCTCCACGAGCTGCCTGCAACTCACCCTTGCCAGTTTATAGTCCAGCCGCCAGCCAGGTGACTAAGGTCATTAGCAGTCGGCCCAACAATAAGGATGCGGCGCACAGACTCATTAAATGGTAGCACACCATTGTCATTCTTGAGTAGCACAAGTGACTCGCGTGCCGCTTGTCTAGAAACCTCCACATCCTCGGGCCGTCCGACCATTTCTTGCAGGGCACGGTTTGCTTTCCAGCCATCGGGCTCTAGCAAACCAAGATCTTTTTTAAGCTGCAACAGACGCTCAGTCGACTCATTGACGCGAGACTCTGGAATGGTGCCCTCCTTGACAAGGTCGTGCAACGAGTCGGCAAAAATAACGTCACTTGGTACCATGGACATGTCTACACTCGTGTCGCTGATAGATAGCCGGACTGCATCCTTGTGAGTGGCAGCGACCTTGTGTGTAGTGTACAAATTCTCAATTTCAGCCCAATCCGTCACAAGCATGCCTTGGAATCCCAGCTGCTCGCGCAAGAGCTGCTGCAGATACTTGTGGGATGCAACTACAGGTTCACCATTGACATCAATGTAGCTTTCCATAGCTGTCGCCACACCAGCATCAATTGCAGCCTTGAAACCAGGCACAAAAGTATCGTAAATCATGCGGTCGGAGGCTACCGTTGTGTCACGGTCCTGACCGCTGTACGGTGCACCGTAAGCAATAAAGTGCTTCATCGAGGCAGCCACTTTGGTTCTGTCTGACTTGTACTTGCCCTGGTAGCCTCGAATGGCAGCGACTCCCATGACACTGGAAAGGTAAGGATCTTCTCCAAAGTTCTCGTACACACGCGCCCATTGCTTTGTAACGGGAATATCGAGCACGGGAGCAAAAGTCCTAAACACATTTCGAATCCGTCAAAAAAGGATACCCTGGCCTTCTTTTCCTTTGCCTACCAGTGTACATTCGCCGCACGAGTGTCTCTGGCTGTAATGGAAGCTGCTTCGTATGCCAGCTTGGGATTAAATGTTGCAGCAATGTTGATACCCTGCGGGAACAAGGTAGCTGTTCTCCAGTCTAAGTATTCAAAGAGGTCAAGAAAAAAAGTAAAAAGGAACCTTACACTTTGCTACATAATGCGCACCGTGAATGTGATCCAACCTGATACAAAAGAGAGAGTATTAGCGCGGAAAATGTTATCTTCGCTTGAGACACGTACCCGTAAATAATTGGTATTTTAAATGTAGAGTTTGCAGCCATTGTTATCTGCTGTATCTCTTCGATCCTGTCCGCGTACTCCTTGTGATCAAGGTTGCGGCCATCGCTAATCTTCAAGTAAGAACGTTTGACTTGCATAATCCGAACCCCAACTTACCGGGCCAGTTGGTTGAGATAGGATCCGACATAGTATTTCTGCGCATAGTACTCAACTGCAGTCTTGTTCAGAGTACCGTCAGGCTGCAGCACCATGGCTTGATCCAATTGTGTCATTTGACCAATTTTCTCAGGCAATGTCATGCGTGAAACCATTTCCTTGATATCAGGGTCAATGGCTCCAGGCCGATCGTATTCTTCAGGACGGAGTGTCCCGTATTCTTGAGCTTGCATCAATGCATTCAGACCAAGCAAGCAGAGTAGAACGCTCTGCTTGATAAACGCCATTTCAAGTTGTTTCTGAGAAAAGGAATAAAAGGAAAAAGAGAAGTCTTAACTGAGAATATATAGTCTCCCACATATTTTTTTTCCGGTCGAAGATTGGTAGAAAATTCACTTGCAAATACAACCGTTTGTAGCAAACTCTACATGTCACCGCACAATAACGTATATATATATGTATACGCAAAGTAACGATCGCATCATCCTTTTCCATTCAGATCATCGTCACCTCAAACCAGTTCATATATCCCGTTTCAAAGAAAGGAGATCTAACTCCATCAAGGAGGCATTCGCTTTATTTACTATTTTATACTTTTTTTAAGATTTTCGTTCATCCAAGGTAAAGAAAACAACAAACGCAAATTGAACGTTACGATAGATAAACACATTGGTAGAATTGTCTATTTACAAGGACACGGGTTCTTGGGTATGGTTTGAAAGATATCGAACGAGCACCAGCGTTTGCTCGTATACCAAAAAGTTGAGCGAATGCATACTGTGTTAAAAAAAGGCAGGTGAGTTTGTAATTATGTTGCTATCCCACAAAGCTTACGGGAATGCACGCATCAGAGTCACCGTCACACCGCGATAAAATCCAGTGAATCCTCTGGTCTTGTAAATATCATGGATACATGTAGCTGCATCCGGATAGCGCGGACAGGGTGCAAGGACATCCTTTTGCAAAAGCGATTTCACTAGATCGATCGGGAACACGGCTAACCAGCAAAGGATGCCGCAGATACCGCCTGCAAGAAATTGGGTCATGGGTCCAGCGGGCCGTTCCTCGCTTGTCAACAAGAACTTTGTTGTTTCGTACCCCCCAAAATAGACGCCCGTGCCCACAGTATCTCGCACTAAATTCTCAGCAGAACTCTGGATTAATCTTGAGGCCGCGTCTTTGATTGGATTCTCACTTACATAAATGCAGCCCAAATCCACTCCATAGACCGAGGATCCCTTTGGCGCGGATAATTTCCTTTGCAGAATGCCAACTGGACGTTGGCTGCACACAAGTGCTCGCGTAGCGTCCATTCATCTTTTTGCACAGGCCATTGTTTTTACTGTTGCCGCTATTGTTGTTATTATTGTTATTGCAGCTATTGCAGCTGTTGTTTGATACCCTGACGGTTGCAGAAAGAGGCAGCCCAGCGCCCACCGTTCGATTGACACGATCGCGCTCAGGCATGGCCCTGACAACTGTCACACCTGCGGTGATACTGCTGGCCTGCAGCAGCAAAACTTCAAGCTGTTTGTGGATCTTTACCAATTCAAACTGGAGGCGATTTGATCAGTAAATTCACCTTTTCTTCTCTTGATGCAAGCGAGCTACTCTTCCCGCAATCTTCCTATTTTACTTACAGGACAACTAAATGCAGCGATAAACGCTCCGCTAACTGCGCCTGCAGTTGTCGATAACGTCATCACTGAACCCAATTGCTGCCGTCGCACATACTCGAACCGTGCTTTGCAAAACGACTTGGACTCTTCATACACGGAAAACGAAATAGACTTGATGATACTGACAGTTACGATTGGCGGCAGCATTCCACGAAAGAAGCCCCGTACACCTTCCTCCTGATACGTATGTCGAACGCACGCTGCAATTGATTTGTATGGTTCGGTCTGCATCCTCGTTTTTACTGAATCAAATGGATAACCCGCCGCCACTCCAATAATGGCTGCTGACGAGGCCGCAATAACGGTTTTATTCGCTTTTGCAGCTTTAGTAAACTGTGCTCTGTGCTCGCTTCCCGGAACGCAGTATAGCAGCACATACCCCAGAGCAGTTCTTGAAGCATTGTTTTGTATGGGAGATGATGCACGGGTCGTCGTCGTCTGTCATTCCCGTCTTCCACTGACAGTTTGATTTGTTATCAATGTCAAAAGTACCCATCGCATTCCACAGCTTACTCGTCATTTAACACGGAAAGAGAACGTGGTTGAGCCAGTGTGAATATACTTTGCGAGGAAACAGTACTCTTGAAAAAAGAAGCTTATGCGGAAACCATATATGGTGGTGTCGGGGGTTCGACGACGATCGAATATCGTGAGTTCTGAATCGTGTTGTGTCTTTTTCTTCCTTCAATCCCCTTTTTAAGCAACCATTCCAGGGTCCGTGCATCAACACAGTATTGTCAACGAGCTGCCCGGCTGCTCATACATTAGCGTTTCGTCTGTTCTCGAGTATGTGAATTCCAAGTCGGTATTGTAACACAAAGATCTCCAGATCAGAAATTCGCGTGAAGCATGGCATGGAAGGTATCACGGGCAAGATTTTTGGGAGATGTGCATATGCACACACTTTGTAGGGTAAGAATATGTATTTAACAATGTCATCTGTAATGCGCATATAAACAGAGCGCGGGATCCACGCTACTAGACTTTGATCTGATATTGATAATAATTACTTGCACTACTGGTTTTTTAGAAAAAGTATCAAAGATAGGATCCAAGCAGTTGTCATGTTCCGATCTCCTTAACAGTACTTACTGTATATGGAACCTGGACGTTTATCAAGTATCAACCAGCACTGCTCTTTTTAGGAGAGCACTGCGGTTTTTCCCGTAAATAGATCCTGAGACAAGAGGACTCTGTTCATCGCTTTGCAATCACGTGCTGAAATTGATGACAGTGATAGAATCGAGTATATCTCGTGATTGATCTTGACCATTTACAGTGATTTGCGCGCTTCTGGCCAGTCAGTTTGAATCGACGAAGAATACATTACAGTAGCACTGAGTCCATCTCTTAAGCATTGTGCAAATATTCGGAAAAGGCTACGATCAAAGCTTTTGAATGCGTTTCATAGTTACACGACAGGACGCACGGAACCCCACCGGCATTTGGGAGAAAAAAACTGGTTAAACATATGCTTCCACCAAGTTTTCTTTCCATCACTCGAGTCATATGCATATACCAAACTCCTTTGTAACCACTTCTGGCATCGATAGCCTAAACAGTGATGGTAGCTTTTACATACATCCGGCAGATTGCAGCACCGACTCAATACGTCCCTCTGCTAGACATTTCGCGCATTGTCCAACTCGTTGGGAATCACTGCAGCCAAAGATGCCTAGTGAGGCTCATGCGCAAGCAACCCAATGTGCCGTTGATCGCACTGGACATTACCAACCTACACCTAGTGGAACGCTCAATAAGGAACGAGATACCCATAATACACATTTCCAAGGATTGCAAGGCTTTGCAAAATTCTCTGGCGCGTGACACTCGGAGACCGTTTCGGCCGATTCGAACGATCTTTTGGGCAGGACTAGCATTTTATTTTGGATTCGAACAGACATGCAACCAACTCGTAAAGTGGTTTGTAGTGTCGGCATCATCAATGCTCCTAGTGCGAGAAATAATGGCAAGCCGCCGTGATTACAGCGTAAAAACGATTCAAGGCGAATGTTTTGTTATTCGAGATGATGCAGTCCGGACCCCTGTCCGATTTTTCTTCTTGCAAGCGCCACTCTGCTGTCTGGCAGGGATGTCGGCCCTAGCGGTTCTAACTGGGCTTCGGTTGCATACTCAAAGCCATCGTAAATGAGAAAGCTCTAGCTGTTTGTGCAAATGGGTGAGATATTCTCCAAGCGTAAATTTTGCGTCTACCCGTAAATACAAATCTCTCTCCTTACAAGCGCAGCGAGTGAAGCGAAGCGTGAAAGCGCTTGTTAAAAAAGGAACTTTTGACCTGACTTTTGTCGGTTCCCTCTTTCCTCTTTGAGCCGTAAAACACTGATCTGGCTAGTCTTATAAAAATGGTTCTCCTGCTGTTATTGGCTCTTTTTTCAAAAGGTTCGCTGTGGAAGCACTTCTTTTCTGGAGGCTGTAGCGCTCTGAGGAGTGGGTGGAGGGCCGGTTTTTTGATGGAAAACTATAGTTAATTAATTTATACACCTTGCACATGCGTTGGATGGAAGATATATAACAGGCTATGGGCTACAAAATTAATGTTCACGTTTGGAGCTTGGCAGACAGAACAGACACCAATCTGAGGAATTCGACTTTGAAATTTTTTGCATATTCAGCGTTGTCTACGTATTATATCGGGATCTAGCCGATAACGAGCCGGTAGGTAGACAAGTGGTAGAGTTATCAAAACAAACTCTTTGGAGGGAAAGCCTCCTATGGGTGGAAACATTGTATACTATATCAGAATGAGTAATGGAAAGTATATATGGTTTGTATACCAGAAATCCCCAGTGCCTTTGCGGTGCTTTGCTTGCAGTAGCGAAGCGGATGCAAGACCACCAGAGAATGGAGGTTTATGAGGGCGAAACGAGAGAGAACAGAGGGAGATTATGGATATTACTAGAAGATTCATCTACACCGAAAATATGCGAGTGCTTCGAATTCACCGGAAATACACTTTTTCCCAAAAGTAATGTCGCAATTTGTGAAATTTTATAATACATTTATACACAAAAACGTCAATTGCAGCGACATTATTTTTTGAAAAAAGTGTATTCCCAGATACTTGGAACACATGCACATCGATTGAGCATTTAGAGTCACAGATACTTGATGTTATTACACGAAGCGCATTAATATACCTCTAGCTATTACACAGAATACATTCCACAAATCTTTTACTGAAAACAATTCTCATTTATCGAATACCTTTAAGTTGTAGTATACTTGGGAGCGACGTTACTTATCTTTTCTGTTTTCGTATAGCTGCTATTATTGCTGTTTCATGGAGAGAGGATAGATGCCGAACTTTATTTAACGATAAGTGTTAACAAGTCAAGAGCTATGTTCGAAAAGGATAACTTGCTGTTAACATAACTAACAATTTCTCTGGGACGTATGCTTGCAGGAGAGTTGTATTGATTCTCAGATCTATCTCGCTTAAGCAAAGGGCGAAGGGAGCCGCAACTGCTGTATGTCTTACTTTCCTTGCAGACCGTATATTTTTGTTCGCTCAAGCCATTTGCCCCCAAGCTCGATATCACAATATTTCTCAATCTGGCTATACATATCAGTCTTAACTGCGCACACGTACATTTATTACATGCGGTATACATACATTAATATCTTATTGCTACAAATATTACCCAAATTACTCTTTATCTCTTTGACAACAATTTTGATCACTATCGTTTGTACACGACCTCTATACAGCTTCCATACACCATGCGTTTTCTGTATCAGCATCCAACAAGAGTAGATTATCAATTACGTCAACTGTATCGGTCTTGCAGAGGTAATTGCTAGAGATAACGTTACAGTCTCGCATTATTCAGAGATGTTAACTGTCTGAAACGGTGAGCAGGATGACAGGATGTTGTATACAGTGAATGATAACTTGCTCTTGCAACGCTGTAGACAAAGAGTTTTGCATTTGAAGATGCATCCAATGTATTTCCTTCCATTACTGTTGTGCATATCTATATGTTTGCCATAAATCGAAACCTTCCATGTACGCAGTTCTTGCCAAAATTCAATATTCAGGCTTGCTTGCGCTTAAGCTTGAATCTTCGACATTGAGCCAGGATTTGTTTTGCAAAACTGGATGTATACTGGTGTACGCGAAAAGCTGTCATCCGTTAGATTCGTCTTCCTTCAGCAAAGCGCTGCATGGACGTCGTATAATTTTTTTCCTGTTTTGTTTCATACGTAAGCGGTTTCTCTTTCACTCCCTACTCCTTTTAGATCGATGAAGAAGAAGAGACATCAAACAACGCAAGCACCCACTATGAGCGTCATCCCTCTTCCGAAACTACGCGATCCTGCAGAGACCCTACGTAACAAGAGAAAGGTCGAAAAGCCTATCGAAATAAGCAAAGACGAAATCATCAATAATCTCGAGGAGGTGTTCTACAAAATAATACGTGGTTCTATCCGAAAGATCAAATCTGAAAAGGTGGAGCCAGAAGACGAAAGGAAAAAAACGCAAAGCTATAAGCAAGTTCGAGAAGAAGATGATTGAAAAGAACAAGTTTCTGGCGTTGAAGCAAGTCCCTGCAGGCATTTGGGAGGAAACCGACAAGCTCAATGGCACACCTTATGGCACATCAAGGAGTAAGCTGGCTAACGAATCACCTGGCCCGCTCGAAAAGTGGAGAACCTATGTAGCTTCCAACTTTGACAGTATCAGCGAGCAAGTGCAAATTTCCTGGGGAAGCATCAACAATGTAGAAGATGATGATAACGACAACCCTTTGCGTGATAGCGGGGATGTTTTCGTTGACTATCGCATTGCAAACGTGCTGGAAATACTACGATCTGACTTACCAGAGGATCACGTTGAGGTATTCAAAGAAACACTAATGTCAACTCAAGAGTTGATATCGGATGACATTGCAAACCTTGCCGCTGTGATACGCGCCGCAATGATGCATTTCGCAGCAAAAGGCGGCAGTCAATTCGATATTGCGGAAATCCTCCCGCGAAACGCCATTCGAAACACGTCAATGCTTTTCCGGGACCAATTCGTCACTTTTAATACGCAAATTGCTACAGATGCAGAAACGGTCCTATTTGAACAGCAGCATATCGAAAAATTACACAGTATATACCTTGGAAATATGGTTACAACTGCGCAGCAAAGAGCTCTTGGCAGTATTGACGCCGATTTTTTTTTATCGAAAGCTTTTACTATTTACCACCTGCACCGGCTGAAATGTCCCAAACAATCAACCAAACCATTCAAAAAATACTGCAAAAATTTGGAAAACATGTGGGCGGACAACAAGTTGCTTTCAAGATCGGCCGAATACGTTATTCGCATCCTATTGAGATTACACTTGGCTCCAAAAAGAGAAGCACATCACAAAGACTTGATTTCCAGAAAAGCGAAAGAGAAAAAAGAGTCCAAAAACTCTGTCAAAACTTCAGCCATTCGTAATCTGCAGCGCAAAACAGATAGCCGCATCATGCAAGCCGGAGATGAAACACGAAGAGGCGAAATGGTTCACGCGGCGTTATAAAAGTCAGCGGCGAATACATGCTATAAACGAAGCCCGGCAAAAGAGATTGGATAGAAAGCCTCAGGACGCGATAATCTAAGGAGTGTAATTATTTGAAAAATGACGCATCAACGAATTCGTTCGATACTTCTGTTCAGATCATGCAGTTTGCAGTCGGGACTCTGCCCGGTACTGTACCAAACGAATATACTGTCGATGAGTGAACGCTCACTCTGATATTAAACCTTTATACCCTAATGGACTATACGGTTTTTGTGTAGGACATTGGAATTATATAATACAAGCAGAATGCAATTCCTACTCAAGCGAACTAATATGGAAGCTCCGTCCAATGTGGGCCACGAAAAGTTGTTATCTGTCCAAAAATGAGCGATGATGTCCATCAGCTGTAAAATAGAACAGGAGAAGGAAGGAACTAGTATCACGTATTGATAGCACCCTGTTCGAGTTTGTTAACGCCTGTACGACTGTACATGAGGCGATCAAAAGCATGCTGTCTATTATGAGAAACTAGATGTGATATGCATTATGTAGCGGGATGCAGCGATTTGCATATACAAATGAAAGTCTCATACCGGAAATTCGACAGACACACGTAGCTATGGTAAATCCGGTAGGAAAGAATAGGAGGATTCATGGTTCTGTTTACATATTCGATAATCTACACACATTTGAGACGTTAGTCCTTTCGAATTTCCAAAAGATTGGACTTTGAGGTTATTCTTGCTCGCGTTCGAGACTGCAAGGATTTGTTCAAAGAAATCATTTCCAAGAAACGATAAACCAGCTTTCGATTGCGCGTTAAGCGACGTTCGGAACTAGGTACAAATCGAGCTTGAAATGAGAACATGGTCACAGCAGTACTGAAAAATCTTGTGGTGACTGTAAGGATTAAGTTGCTGCTATTATATGATCTTGTAATAATTTTCAACGATCCAGCCCGGATATTACAGTATGCCTGGGTTTTAAAAATACAAGAGGTCCTGTTGAATATGTTCTGGTATACCAAAGACGAGGTTCCCTTTATGACCATGCCGTTGGAGTACACAACTCAGACTCTTGTAGCAGAAACCGCAAAGGCTGATCCATTTCTTCACATATAGCAAGCGTTGGACTTTCTACAGCTGCAATGCTAATAATATTGTTCGTTTCACCGCAGTTCAGACAATATTTACGACAAAGAGATAAGCCGAAATCTAGCTGAATCCGAGTCAACATATTAGCGTTTTATGGTTTAGCATCGATCAATGCCGTCGATGTACATGAAAGCCAATGTGCAACCATATTACTTAGCTCTGTTAGTCAATCCTTATCGAGCGAGCTGTTACCGCACAGAATGTACTTTTATCTTTCTAATTTTATCAAAGAAATGATGTTCTCCAACCTAAACTTGATACAAATCGATTGAGTTGCCTTCGCCGTCACTCTTGTCTTAATTTTTCCACTTGCGGTACACATTATGGATTTCAGAATTGCGCTAGGGGGCAGAGAACTTTCAAAGACACGATCTCAGGCTGCTACTAGTCCTTCAGAACAAACAAGGCAGAGACAACTGATGGGAAAAGCAATGACTAGATTTAGAGCTGGCCATGCTCATCAGCGATTTTGCTTTGTGAAAGTCTTGGAGTACATTTTGCAGTCTAGATTTTCAAATGCGTGTGCAGTGTGGAAAAAGTCGGTCCAGAGGATACCGATTCCCATATGGGAGTCAACCTTTCGGGAAAGAGTGCGTTTCAGCGTCAGGTCATTTAACATTGCGTGCGGAGGCCGGAGATCGACTTGAAAGGAAGGTTCCCTGACCGGAACGGACGGACTTTAGCGAATTTCGGGGCCGAGAGCGAGCCAAATTCAGAAACTTGGCCATTGAGCGCAAAAGGATCTTCAAATCGATTTGGGTTCCTAGACAGCGAATATCTACGCTTATCTTTTTATGGCTCCGGTTTCAGGGCAGTTTGTTGTCATGAAAATGACCCCATGAACACTCTATAAACAGAGAAAAACTTTACAGCGGCAGTTGGTTGTCATCTGAATTGTTAATGGAACGGCAAGGAGACGAAAAGGCGGGGTGTTTAGCATGAAGTTGGGGGAGCAAGGGACAACTGACTGAAAAAGGTGATCGTCTGCAACGTACTCGTTTTGGTTTTCCGAACGACAAAGGCTGGCCGGGACAACCATCTCAGGACCCACACATTCACACATACAACCGATCGATAGAGAGCGAGACCAGTCTAACTCTCACACTTTGTTTCTTTTCCTTTTTCTCTCTCCCACTCTTGTCTTTCTTCTTTGCGCCCTTTATTTTTCGGCAACGCATAGATCCTTTTTGCTTCTCAACAAAGTATGGCTGCACTAGCTTTGAAGCGAAGGACACCTTCGCTTGGTGCTTTGCCCCCTACACCCCCTCTCAACGTGATCGAAACACCAGTACCTTCGGCTTCCATAACCAATAAGCCAGCTGTTCAAGGCGCGTCACTGTATCACACGTGCCGTTCCGTACTTGACAGACTCGCTCTCGTTGACGGCTTGACAGAGTTTCTGGATCCGGAAGCGTTGCCGCCCGTGCCGCCGACCACGCCCATCTTGTCGCCATCCTCATCTACCTCCTCATCAGAGCCTACCACGCCAACCTTTGGATGTGATCCGCTCTCTAAATTATGGTCCATTTGTCGACAAGGTTCGCCGTTGTGTATCTTATTCAACGCCTTGTGTCCCGATAATCCATTAAAAGTCGAGCGCGATCCAAAACTTACCCAAGTCAACACTTGCAAAGCAAGCGTCTACCATTTCATTGTCGCTTGTCGCAAGCAGTTGGAATTTCCAGAGGATGACGTGTTCACCATCACTGACCTTTACCAGGATGATACCAATGGTTTTGTCAAGGTATAAACTCTAATAATAGCTCACGGACAAGTGTCGTTTTTGTTGGCTCATTATGTTTGACCAACACTTTTTTATCATTCACTTTTTTAGGTTGTCAACACCATTAACAAAATTTTGCAGTTGATGGAGACCAAGGGCATGATTTCCGTGCGATCATCCAATCGAAACTCTGACCCAAATGCACCCAAGGACACACGCAGCAAAGTTGTGATGGAGCTGCTAGAGACTGAGCGCAAATATGTTCAGGATATGGAAATTCTTCAGGTAAGCAAAGCAAAAACAAGTTTGGTAATCTGTCCGCGTCCAGCTAAATTACATTGTTTTCGTCACGACAGAATTATATGCGTGAGCTGCAGAATCAAAAAATTTTGTCTCCAGACACGATCCATTATTTGTTTGGCAATCTCAACACTCTGGTCGATTTCCAGCGTCGGTTCTTGATACAACTCGAGGACATGGCGGAAAAGTCGGCTCAAGAGCAGCGCATCGGCCTGCTATTCGTTCAGATGGAAGAGGCGTTTGCTGTCTACGAGCCTTACTGCGCCAACTATTACTCCGCCCAGGACTTGGTGGTGCAGGAAGCTCCTAAACTGCAGAAACTTGCCGACATCCTGAATCCTACCTACGAATTGCCTTCAATGCTTATCAAACCTGTTCAGCGCATCTGCAAATACCCGCTCCTGATGAACGAATTGATCAAAAGTACCGATAAGGAATGGCCCCATTTTGCAGAAATGGAACAAGGTCTCGAAGCTATCAAGCGTGTTGCGGAGAAAGTCAATGAGACTCAGCGGAAACACGAGAACGACCAGGCCATGGAGGACCTGAAACGCCGTATTGTGCTCGAAAATGTAAGATCACCCATGACTTGTAAATATGCATCACATGGTTCCCGCTGACAGCCTGTAGGGTCGATCCATCGACACGTATGGAAGTCTCTTGTTGCATGACAAGCTTATTGTAGGCAGCAGCGATTTCGAGCGCGATCTTTGCGTCATTCTGTTTGATAAAGTGCTCTTGCTCTGCAAAGATGCATCCGCCAAGAACAAACTCACCAAATCAAACACCATCTCGATCAATAAGAAGAAACGACGTGACAGTTTGCGTGAAAAAGGACGCATTTTCGTCAACAGCATCATCGGCGTTCACAATCGCTCTCAGAACGGCTCGTGGATACTCGCTATCGATTGGAGAAACCCAGATGTTGAAGTATTCACGCTGAAACTTCGAAACGAGGAACAACTCAAACTTTGGGAGACAACCTTGAATAAAGTCAAGGCCCAGAACAAGATTCACGTGCCCAATACCCATCTTTACTCTATGCCGAGCCCTACAAACTCGCAAATGCCGTCTCATCTCCACAGCGACTCTGCCTCGTTCATTGACGATGCAGACGACGACGAGGAAGACGATGACTTTGGGCAGGAAGACGAGGAGGAAATCGCGCCAACGCGTTCGCGAAGCAACTCGATATCGGCTCAGTTATTCAACACACTGGCAGGGCGTCCCAAGTTGCATCGCGACAACAGCGTCGATGCAGCTAACTGGAAAGCCCAGCGTTCATTTATGCCTGGCATGAATTTGTCGCCTCTGCCACGGCCTAGCCACAGCACGTCAACTACGGCATACGATCACGGTATGCTACCTGCGTCGCCGCCGCCTTCTCATCCTTCATCGCCTACCAGCTCGTCCCGTATATCGTCTGGCAGCAGCACTTCCCGTCGTCGCCAAGAAACATCGAGTGACATTGCATACAAGTTCATGGCAACCGATATACCGACGCCGAAAGAAGAATATCCTCTCCCACCACCTGTGGGACGCAGCCAGTCGCAGTCCACAACAGCTACGCAGATGGGCTTCGTCCAACATACCCGAATGAGATCGCAGAGCAGTCCGAATATCCACAAGGCATCTGCAGCCCAAGCTGCTGCTGCCGCCGCCGCTGCTGCCGCTGCACCTGTACCCCAGATACCCTTCAACTCTCGTACAGTTTATCACCGCGAACCAGCCGTCCGCAATGCTTCATCTACGCCGCGATTATCTGATATGGTGACTACCTCTCTGCAATCGCAGATTGAGAGAGTCGTCTCGGCTGTACCCATGTCGCCTGGTGAGCTCAAGGTCAAGCTCAACTATGACAGTGGTGTGTACGCCATCAAAGTCGCGCAAGAAGTCACTTTTGCCGAGTTGATGGAAAAGGTCGAACGCAAACTTGGTATTATTGCCAACCTCAATCCAAACGAGACGCTCCGCCTGAAATACCAGGATGAAGACGGCGATCTTATCACTATCAACTCGGACGACGACGTCCAAATGGCATTCGAAGGTCGAACATCAGGCCACGTTGTCAACATTTTTGTCAATGTATAACTGCAATCTACTCTCTAAACCGACTCGCACAACCCATCACCAACTCCTTTCACACCTATCTATGCCACCCCTGCCGGTCCTTTGATGACATGACATTATCGACTTTATTCACGACAATCTTCAACCATGAAGGGCTTGTAACTTTATGACACTCTATGCTACAAATCTTTTCTTGTTGTACTACATCTTTGTGTTGTTTCTCTTACCACCCTGTCCATTCTTTGTACATATATACCACTCGTTTCCCACCTCACTTTGTGCTGTTGTTTTACTCTTGCTCCCAACCGTATATTTATTGCTCTTTTTTGTTTGCTACTTTTTGAGTTTTGCTCTATCAAAAGCAACAATAAAAGAAAAACTAGCTGACTAGCTGACAATCTGAATCTTGATTGCTCCGTCGCGTCCTGACAAGGCATGTTCAAAGGCATCTACAGCTTTTTCCAATGGATACTTGTGTGTGATGAGCGTTTTGACATTGATGATTCCCTTTGCCAGCATATTGATCGCGCGTTGGTATCTATAGTTTGTGGTCAGTCATGTGCTGTTTGTCACAATAAATCTAGCTGCATGCATCAAAACAATAGCCTACGTCTGCAGCGGATAAAATGAGTATACAGGAATCTAGAACTTGTAATTCTTCAACTTACGTTACAATAGCGGAAGATGCCTTTGATGTCAACTTGTCGCATAGCTATTTCACTCACAGGTAGAGACTGAACGGCGGCACCCAAGCCTACGAGTACAGCTGAGCCCCCGTTCCTGGTGAGCTAAATTTTCAAGTAAATGATAAATATCCAGCGTCATTACAAGGAGTATCCCACTACATGTTCTCCTTTTTCTTACCATAACTGTCATTTGCACACACGTCTCTGCACCTGTGCAGTCAAAGACACAGTTGGGTCGAATACCACCTTCCTGCTGCAAGATTTGTTCGGTGGTGCGCCGGGAGTATTCAATGTTAGGCTCGCCCGGTTTGGGACGTTCCAGTAGAATTTGGGAGTCGGTACAGTAGTTCTTTGCAAAATCAAGACGCGACTGTGAGATATCCGCGACAGCAATGTGACATGCACCCGCTGCTTTCGCGGCAGCAGCGCACAGGAGACCCACGGGACCCGCGCCGAAAACAAACACGCGGTCGCCGGGCTTGACATTACCGCGTTCAACGCTGTAGATGCCGACAGACAGTGGCTCCACCAACGCGCCTTCTTCTAATGACACAGAGTCTGGAAGCTTAAAGCAGCAATCTTGGCGATGCTTGTAGTAATGACACAGAGTTCCATCATTGGGAGGTGATGCACAGCTAGTGTATGCTGAAGGTCAAGTGTCTGTGCCATCGTTATCCGTGCATTTTGATCGATAACTTACAACTTTACATTTGGACAAAGGTTGTAAGCGCCTTCCTTGCACATTTCGCATGATAGACATGTCACGCCAGGTTCAATTGCTACTCTGTCTCCGGGCTGAACGCGTGTCACCTGCTCTCCGATGGCAACCACAACTCCAGCCGATTCATGACCCAGCACCATGGGTCCCTTTAGCGTCTTTTGGCAAATTCTGTTGTGTTTGTACCAGTGCATATCGGACCCGCAGATTCCGGTTGCCTTGACGTTGATCAACACATCTATTTTTATTCATGTTAATCTAAGGACATCGTAGTAACTGCAGACTAAAGTGGCAGATTACCCAAGGGACCAAGTTCTGGAATTGGTCGATTTTCCTGCGAGAGAATTACAAGATCATGTCAGCTACGATACATCTATCAAACGAAAAATCATGCCTAACGGACCAGCTTTAACTGCTCGATACCGCACAGCACAACTGATGGGTTGCTTTCTGTCTTTTGAAAAGTCATTGTGAGAAAGAAGCGCAAGAAAGACAAGACACAATGCAAGTCATACAAACTAGTTTTCAGTACATCGCGTATAGTTTAACCTGTTCAGTTAGTTGGATGAATCCGATTGGAAGCGCGAATTTCCCGTGAGAATCTGCATGGTTAACCACCGTGCACAGGAACAAAGACTGAAAAAAACATCCCGAAACCTCCATAAAGTTGCATTATTTAGGTTTGCAAAATCAACTTAATTTTAATCAGCTCTTTTTACGCTTTTTATTTGCTCCAAGCCTTTTTACATTCTTTGCAAGCTTTATAGATTGCTTCTTGAGACGAGTTTGAGGCGATTTCCTGGTTGTTGTCGCAAATTTCTTACTTTGGTTTGCTTGTCTTGTCCGCAACAGACTATTCCTCTTCCAGCGCTTTAACCGCTTCTTTCGTTTTTCCACAATTCGCCGACCATGAGCAATGTAATCTAACATTTGTCGTTTCCTCTTGAAGTCCATTATCTTTGGATACCCGTTGCAGCTTTCATATACATCTTGCACAAACTTCTCCGCCATATCAAATAGTCCACTTCGACAATATCCTAAAACCAGGATCGTGACGATGGCTGCATCTGGTTGGATTTGGCGCTGCTCCATGTCTTGCAACCAGTGCAGCATATCTCCAAGTCGTTTTCGACGTGCGTAATAGTCGAGTATGACGCCATATGTCTGTCTGTTAGGCTGTGTCTTGTGTTTGATCAAATCCTCAAACATTGCTCTTGCATGTTGCTCCTCGCCCTTGTCAAACAGCAGTTTTAGGAATATATTGTATAACACAACTGTCGCGGGACAATGCAGTTTCGCCATAGTCGAGCATATGCTGGTTATGGATTTCATGTCATAGTGCGGCTTCGTTTGTCGTATAATCAACTGAATAAGCATTGAGGAGAGATAGACCATTGACCGAGCCTGCCGATTCGATGGTGGTTTGTGGCGATAATGCAATGTAAGGGTATCGTGGACGAGCTTGAGTCCAATAAGATTATTTTCTCGGTATAATGCATGTGCAAGTTGGTAGGTCGCTTCTTGGCTAGGGAAATACGTATTGATGCTGTCAAGAAAGGTACGCAAGGCTTCAAGTGTTTTGCCTGTCTTTGATAGTTCAGCGATTTTTTCAGAGCATTGCCGTCGACGCGCCCCTAGTGTTAGACGCTTTGTCGTAAACGCAAGTTCCGGACCGCGCGTGTTGAGAAAACGCTGCGTGACAAGCACCAAATTGCTTTTGACAGGTCGTCCGCAACCATCGCATCGTGTCAGAATCGTCGTTGGTGCGCCCCTTGAGGAATTGACAGCGAAGCGATTAGCGGGTATTAGGGACGTAATTCTGTCGAATATACGACTTTTCAAAAGTCGCATAGCCTCAGTCTGTCAGTGGTAAACTGGAATGTCGTCCGGAAAAGCACAGAGTGAGGCCTTGAGGAATTATTACCGAGCGAGCGAGTTACAAATCGAGTCACGCACTGAGCTTTCAGGTTTTTGATGGTGTCCGCGCTCCGAAAAGTATCATTGCTCCTGAGAAGAAATTGTTACTGGTCTATCGTCGGTAACATTATATGGCGCACAGTTTTAGAGTTGCTAGGAGTCGCTCCACAGTAGCCACTCCTGCGCTGTCTAATAGGAAAGATGACAATTGCTACTTTTTGCGTGGAATATCTCCATTTAGTAAATATTCTGAGCATTTTCGAGCTTGTTTGTGTGCTGAAAGGCAAATGATTTACATAGTCTGATTCTACAATTAATCGAAATGCGATTTTCAAGAGTTGCAAATTGGATAATGAATCAAATACACTTTTTCCAAAAATTAATGTCGCTGCAATTTGTCGTTTTGGTGTATAAATGTATTATAAAATTCACAAGATGCGACATTACTTTTGGGAAAAAGTGTATACTCAGTTCTAGTGACTGAAAGCCGTGGAGCCTTTCACCAAATGCTGCGACGCCTTGTATATATCCAGGTATTTTCTCTCTTTTCTTTCCTTCCTTCCTTCCTTCTTTCTTTCTCTTCTAAGACAATGTCACCAAAATTTCTCTTAGAACCAGCATCAAAGGCTATAGCGGATAAAGATGAAGATTTTAATAGATCCATCCCAATTGACGTCTTAAGACGAGAACACGAAGCTTTATATGAAAACTTCCACTCAGAATTTGCACAGTCCTTGCCTAAAGTCAAAGTTAAGGATATTGCTATCACAAGAGCAAATGGTGCACGTTTGGATTGACCATCACTCGTCCACTTGATACGAAATCAGAGAAGCTACCTCCAATTGTTTACTGGTATTGTAAAGCCGCAAAGTTGTGGAGTGATTTATATGATATGAGTGCTTATCATCAAATGCAATCCTGTAGTCACGGTGGTGGATGGGTGTTTGGAAGCAAACTTACACACCGCAGAATAGTCTATGAAGTATAAATCATCGTTCGCATCAGAGTGGTAATGGCCACTTTCAGAGTACTCGATGTTTACACTGTGTCAATTTATATATAGCTGACAGTGTAATCGAGAGCAGCGGTCGTCTTCGTGAACTAATCTCTAAGTCCTGAGGCAAGATTCCCGGTGGCCAGTGAGGAGTGCTACGATACAGTGGTCTGGGTTGCCAACGAGGAAAATGCACAGTCAATCAGTGTTGATCCTCGCAAAATTGTCATTGCAGGCGATTCTGCCGGGGGATACTTGGCCGCGACCGCCTCCAGTACGTTTGCCATTATTCAGGATTTGATATTGCGCGCCTCTCAATACTAACATTTATATTTAGTCCTTGCAAAACAGCGTGGTCTAGCTGCTATCAATGGGCAGGCTTTGATTTATCCGATTACTGATTTAAAGTTTGATACCGATTCCTACAAAGAGTTTGCTAATGGATACGATTTGACACCTGAAGCCATGGAATGGTTCTGGGATCATTATCTCCCTGATAAGGCAGCTCGCACCAATATCTTGGCATCGCCGCTCCAAGCATCAACCAAAGACTTGGAAGGCTTGCCGCGTGCTCTTGTGATCACTGCGGAGGCTGATATTTTGCGAGACAAGGCTGAAGCTTACGCCAGAAAGCTTCTGGCGGCTGGAAACGATATCGTCGCTACAAGATATCTTGGCATTATCCACGGGATCCAAACTCATGGTCGTCTACTACGGATACTATAGTTAGCCAGATTGCTAATTGGATGAAGCAGACTTGGCAGCTTAAAGCTTAAGATTTAACAATGAAAAAGACGAAAATAGCCTTTTAAGCGAGGATAAAAATGATCTGCAATTTTGGGCCAGGCCAAAACGGGCAAGGTTTCGTTTCATAGTGATTTTTGATGTTCAAGGTCTCGCCCACTTTTGTCTCACGAAGCCTTCCTTTCCGTTTCCACCATGGCGGATCCATACGCTCATCAGTACCCTCCACCAGCACCGGTTGCGCCTGATCCTTACGCACAGCATCATTACCCACCGTCGCCATTCGCAAACTCACAACAACAACAAGCATACGACCCGAGCTACCTCGCTCATCAAGGCCAGCAAGTACCAGCAACTCCAGAAAACGCTGTGCCTTTGCAGGAACGCCATGGGCAGCCAAAAAGCGCAGCTACGGGGTACAATGATCCGCAAGCTATATCGCTGTCGGACTATGTAGAAGCGGAAAGACAGGAACATCTTGCAAAAGTAAATCAGCATCATCAACATCAGCAATATGGTTATTCAGATTATGGATATTACCAAGATAATCCTAACTATAACCACGATGCGGCGTACCACACACCGTATACACAGTATCACGATGAGCCGGACTACAGCGTTCCGGCAACAGCTCCCATGGTTCAGCAGGATGCATCAAAGAATCACCGCCAACGACCGCCAGCTGCTGGACCTACGCTTGCGCCAGAGCACGAGGCTGATTCCTACAAACCCAAGCCCTATCAACGGCCATTGCGCGATGACGGCTGTAGCTGCTGTTGTTACAACCCAGCCATGACATGTTGCTCCTGCTTCTGCATGATCCTCAGTTTAGCATTCTTGGCAGCCGGCATTGCCTTAATTATCTCTGCTTCCGTGATCCAAGGCAAATGCCAGAATAGCTGCGACGGTTTACCTGATGAAATATCGTCATCCACACCGTGTGATACTATCTGCGGCAAAGTAGTACACGATGCTCTCTTTTGGTCTGGCGTTGGAATAACTGCAATCTCGGGCATCGCTGTTATCTGGCGATTATTCATGTGGATCTGCGCAGGGGCTTCTAGACGTTAAACGTACCTCATATATATCCTCTGCTCCGGGTTCCATTCTTTTGTGATTGTGTGTAATGTACTCATACTACCATATACTCAATATCATTTTTCTTCTTATCTGGCTTATTTTTGCAAAGAACGCCGGTTTTGGCGAGCTGCATTGATGAGTGCGTTGCCCTGGATATGACTCCGGTTTGAAACTTACCTTCCCAGCAATATGAGATTGCGTGTTCGTCATCCTAAAGGAACAATAACGTTGGACAGTATACAGCCGGACGACACTGTTCTCGCTTTACGAGAGCAGATTGCTAATACCATAGGAGAGCACTTTGCAAGGATCCAAGGTCATGACAACTTGCGATTAGGAAACATTTTGCAAAGCAAACTGATACTCTCGTTGACAATTAGTTGCCGGAGGATATCCTCCGAAACCTTTCAAAGACGATACTCAAACAGTTGAAGCCGTAGGAATAAGAAACGGCGATGCCTTGAATGCTACAGTTGTATCCGAGCCGACAAACACTCCTGCTACTGCCACCGTGACAACTGCAACAACGCAGAAGTTGCCGAAAAATCTGGATGATGATGAAACAGTGACTGTAGCAGGCGGTGCACTTGTATTGCGGGTAAAACTCAAACGATGCAATATAGAGTAGCCACTCGATATGCTGATGCTTCCTTTACAACCGTTCTTAGACTATGGAAGACGACAATTCATGCCTGTTCCGTTCTCTCGGCAAGTCGATTTTTTGCACGTAGAGACAAAATAAACCCATTACTAACATTTTCTGTCTAGGGTATCATTAACTTATTTCTACATGTTCTGGATGAGTAGAGCATCTGCTAACTCTATTATTTTTGCAGATATGTGCTTGAAAAAGATACAGAGAACTTTTCAAAACTGCGTAAAGGTAATCACATCCAGAATGGCCGAGGTTTTACAAGCAATTATATAACATCCTGATTAGTGGTGGCCACATGCATTGCAAATGATCCGGTGACGTATTCAGACGTTACATTGGGACAAGACAGAGGTAGGCGGAAACCGATGTATAATACTTTGTAATCTAATCACATGTGTTGCAGACAAATACATACAATGGATTCAGCAAGATTCTTCTTGGGGAGGTGCCATAGGTGAGGACGAGGACACGTGGTCCAATGTTTACTATGGTACTTATCTGTTCTATAGAGCTCGCTATCCTATCAGCATATTACGGCGTTGAAATCGACAGCATCGACGTTCAAACAGGGCGAATAGACAAATTTGGTGAATATTCACAAGTAAGCAAATGGCCTCTGTCTTTATTCTTACTTTATATTTTAAGGAGAAGGAAGATATCCCGAGCGCGTACTGGTTGTTTACAGCGGCATCCGTGAGTTAGATGGAACTCAAGAGTAAAAATGTATCCAATTTCTAAATCTAGAACTAGATTACGATGCATTAGGTCTTTCTCCTGCGGCCGGTTTTCCTCCAGCTTTTGATCAGACCCGATTCAACACTAGCGATAATGAGATTCTAATAGCTGCACAAGAATTGGTTGAGAAATTGCGCCGAGTATGTTCAGAACTGTGTGGAAAAATTATCGGAGAAATACTTACATATACACGTTGCCCACAGAAACACAAGTATACCGATGTGGCTAACTTCACGCTAAAGTGCGACCAATGCCAAGCAGGTTTGGTCGGCGAAAAAGGTAATTTGCATAAGTATCCTGGTCATGGTAGCAAATATTCAAGCGCATCTTTATTATTTGTGAACTGTCTAATGCTAGATGCCCGCGCACATGCTGCTGTAAGTAAACACGAATATTTGAATGGAAAACATACAGTGCTAAGTGTAATTGGAGTCTAGTCAACAGGTCATACGCAGTTTGTTGAATACCAATAAAAATGAAAACTCGGTAAATAATGTTGTAATATCCGCGTTTCATTTTCTTGAGAGCTCGAGTATTCAGACAGCTCGAAACGTTCACTCCAGTGAAGCCAGAAATTTCGGTCTATGCTATTGCATTTCTCGCCACATGTAACCTCTTGCTATACAATTTTCAGATTTCCAGCGGCGAAGGCAACGTATAACTGAGATGTTTATTCTTTGATTATTTTGAACTTGTTTCCTTCTACTCAAGCATCATACTCGAACTTTTGATTAGCAGACTCTTCCCGGAGCTAGTTCTAGGCTGCTAGGCATTGTAATGATCGATGAGCTTTTCCAAGTCCGTAAAGTTCGTATCATGGAATGGATTCTGTTCGTAAAATTATTGCATGATCCATCGCAGGTCGATTAGTAGTCGTGTGGCAGAGGCAGGTACTAGCAGATCAAAGGCCTCATCCGGCGCAAGGCATTTCTGGAAATGTTCCAGGGCTAGAATACGGCCAAGAGCGGATCTTAACATGCAAGAAAACGATATTCCAAGTCAGGGAATCGGCAACAATAGCATGGATACAAGCGGGTGCTTACCATAGATCATTTGTTACCCAGGAAATGAAGAGGATCCGATCCTTACTAACGAATTTTGGTACAGAATCTCAAGCCCTTTCTCGGTACTTCTACTAAATACGCTCGGATCCTGAAGAAGATCAAGCAAAATACCCCTGCAATATACAAAATGTACTTTAGAAATTATCAACTTGCTAATATGCTTTACATTTATTCACTCTGCATGCGTACATGCAAAGTATCTCAAGGCATTTGCAGTTTCGTGGATAAACTTGTGCCGGCCCTGGAAATTTCAGCTCCGTGGTGCATCGTCTCTCTGCACTTTCCTGCCTTTCGCTTAACGTCTCGCTTTGGAGCTTGCAGAATTTACAAGATCGATTCAGTCACTCGGCATTTTTAATCTTTTTCCATCAGCCGAAAACCAGCAACTCCACAAATTCTGCAATTCTAGCGAGCCGGCCTTATTTTGCGTGCACAGCACTCCTCCGTTCCGAATCTGTAAACAATTAGAAAGCGATGCGACGTGACGTACGCATTCTGCTCGTTGGAGACGGTACAGACAGCGTTCCTTGACTTTTGTACGTTTTTCTCATTGAATTTACATAGAGGGCGTCGGCAAGAGCACGCTCATTACCTCGTTGATAAAGGAGACATTTATACCCAACGTGAGTTTAAACTACTCTTACTGTATTGAAATTTTGCTTAAGCTAATGTATGACTTACAGGTACAACACCTCGTCCCTGAAGTCACTATCCCGCCAGAAGTTACTCCGGAAAATGTCACAATGCATATAACCGATAGCTCTGCACGCCCAGAACACCGTGAACAGTTAGAAGCCGAGATACGGAAAGCACACGTCATTTGCATCGTTTATGCTATCGACGATCCGAATACTTTCAACCGACTTCCACTGTATTGGCTTCCATATATTCGATCGCTAGGTGTAAATGTACGTGTGACGGGGAACGTTCGAGCATGCTGCAAAAATCGGCGACATCTAATATAATGTATGTCTATATAGGTGCCTGCAGTGCTTGTCGGCAACAAAATCGATCTTCGCGGTGATGATGTTACGAATCAAAGCCTCGAGGACGAAGTTATCCCCATTATGAACGAATTCAAGGTCTGACTGCAACAATTGAATTCCTGGTGATCTCTGTTTGATATTGACATCTTAAATAGGAAGTAGAAACCTGCGTCGAATGCTCGGCAAAGCAGCTCTTGAATGTATCGGAAGTGTTTTATTTTGCTCAAAAGGCAGTGTTGCATCCGACTGCACCTCTGTACGATTCTCGCGAACATGTAAGCAACTATTAGATCGATTCATCAGTTCTTGCCAGGATCGAATATCTAATGGGTGACAGACCTTGAAACCACAATGTGTCAATGCACTGAATAGGATTTTCAAGCTCTGTGATACAGACAAGGATAATGTGCTGAACGACCATGAATTAAACGAGTTCCAGGTAACATGCAGACGTTCATAGTTGCGTATAATATCGATATCTCACACTAGTAGTACAACAGCGCAAATGTTTCAACACGCCATTGCAGCAGCATGAGTTGGATGGAGTCAAGGAAGTTGTACGGGAGCATGAGCCCGCCGGTGTTAACGAATATGGTCTCACGGAAGTTGGATTTGCATTCTTGCATTCTTTGTTTATCCAACGTGGGCGTTTGGAAACAACCTGGACAGTGCTTAGAAAGTTTGGCTATGGTGACGACTTATCTCTCCGTGAAGACTTTTTACTTCCACCGTGAGTTCATCGTCGTGGCTAAAGATTTCAGGGTTGCTGACTAGATTCATAGATTTGAAGTTCCTCAAGAATGCTCAGTGGAATTAAGCCCACATGGTTACCAATTCTTTGCAGAGCTATTCCAAGTTTTCGACCAGGTTCGAAGATTTCATCAAGCGCTACTAATTATATGGTCGTTAATAACTATTTCTTACCTGTAGGATAAGGATGGAGCTTTAAATCACTCTGAATTGGAGGCGCTTTTTAGCACCTCCCCCGGCAATCCATGGGCCAACACAGCCTTCCCTCATACCACTATCACTACAGAGACCGGATTTGTGACACTGCAAGGATGGTTAGCACAATGGAGGTAAAGAAAGCAAAAAACAGTCCATTCGATTGAAGTCTAAAGATACGTTTCCGTCTGCTTGCAGTATGACGACCTTGCTAGACCACAAGACTACACTTAAATATCTGGCTTATCTGGGATATGAGGGAGATACCCGTACAGCACTTAAAATCACTCGACCGAAAAGAGTCGATAGGAAGAAGGGCAAAATACAGCGGAACGTGTTCCTCTGTTATGTGTTTGGTGCACCAGGTTCAGGAAAGGTATAGATTACGGAATGTATTTTTGAAACTGTATTAACAAAGGTATCTTCTAGACTTCCTTGTTAAGGGCATTTGTAAACAAACCGTTTTCTGAAAAGTACAAACCTACAACCGAACCGTTCAATGTTGTAAATTCTGTGGAAATGAAAGGCGTTGAGAAATATCTCGTGGTAAGGAGCTTATACTTTATATGCTCGAACTGCAATGTCCGGAAATCTTAGCTTGTTATTATGATAGATGGAAGAAATCGCAGCAAATCGAGAAGCGGAAATTCTTTCCAGCAAACAGCGTCTGGAAGCTTGCGATTTACTCTGCTTTGTGTACGATACAAGCGACGTCAACTCATTTGGATACGTAGCATCACTCCGAGTACGTATGCTGAGATAATGGTTGAGATGGCGTCAGTATTGATGGTCTCTTTAGGAGAAGTACAAGATTGATCATGTACCGAGTGTCTACGTAGCAACCAAATGCGAGTTGGATCTAGTGACACAACGGTACGAAGTGCAGCCAGATGTCTATTGCCGCAATTTAGGTCTCGCTGTCCCTTTAAGTGTATCGGTGAAGCAAAAGCAGATGGCAGATCTATACCATATCCTTACAGGTGTAGCCATGAATCCGTAAGTAATTAGCATGAATCCATCGTTAAAAGTTATTGAGCATCCTTGTATTGTCAGATTAATAGCAACACCGGGTTCATTGAAAGACAAGGCAGAGGAAGCATGGTTATCAAAACACTACATTACTCTGTCTGTAGTCGCTGGTGTTGTTATCCTTACTTCTTTAGCTGCATACAAACTATGGAAACAGCATCCTGCTGCCTTAAATAGTGGAGCTCAAAACATGGCTTCAGTTGCTACAAAGAAACGAGACTACCTGTAAAAGGCCAAATACGTGTACAATAATCCTTTCCTTCCTTTTCCTCTTTTTTTCTTTTCTTCTCCCAACAATATTGGATGTTCGTCTACTTAATGCCATGCACCATATAGAGCCATTTTTGACCTGTGCAATACAGCAGTAAATCGAGTCTCACTTAATACCAAGCCACGAGGGTAGAATGTCCTCAGCACTTTTTATCACCTGTCAAACAGGGCAAAAGCAACTCGTTCGCAACAATGAGATTAATCACACATAATATGCTGCAGTGCCATGTGAAGAACTGCAATTCAAACAACTTTCCTCTGCAGTTTCAAGACACGCAGGTGGAGCTGATCGAAGCTGATTATAATCCCGAGTTCTTGATCAACATGCTGCCAAAGTTGGAGTGGGAAGCGTTGGTTAACACCGCCTTGCAGGTAAGAGCCGACTGCTATTGCACCGTCCTAACGAGTGATATCACTAAATCATTTCCTTTTGAAAAGTTGGGCATTTCGTCACTGCCAGCACAGATACCCGAAGATGCAGCAAACAACGAAGAGTTTCTGAAAGCGTTACACGGCGTTATTCTCGAGGTAAAGCATAAATTGATTACGAAAGTAGAAGGAAACTGATCTTTGGGCCTTAGACGCATGTGCAGCAAGGCAAGATGGTGTGCCCAAACTGTAAACACGAATACAGAATCAAAGATGGCATCCCCAACATGTTGCTTGCAGAACATGAAATCTAAAAAACACAAATCATCACTTGACGCATCTTACCCGTTTATCCCCTCTTGGCCGCATCCCTCCGAGAAAAAAGTTTCGTCCACTCCCACTGCGCATGAAATAAACACGCATCCTTACTCACATTATGTATTGGTCATGAAGGGGAAAAGATAATTCTTTTTTCCGTCTTTATTCCGCCGAAACCTGAGCCAAAAAAGACGATCTTTAAGAGAGAACATCCGCCAATGAACCAAATTTGGACTTGTCAGCTCAAATTGTCATCCGGAGGGGACGGACAAGCTGTCACACGGAGTCGGCAAGGGAAAAGGCATTGAGTCAGCATTTTCATTTCCAAGGCGCCATATTTCTCTTCCCACTTTCTCTTCTTTCCCTTGGACATTTCCTAATTCTCTTTTCCCTCTCCGTTATCTCTGTTCGATTATATGGCGGCCATCTCCAAGCAGACCTTACCGCCTTTTGGCCACGCGGTAGCAGGATCCGCTGGTGCCATGTTTGCACTTGCTCTCGTGTATCCTTTGGACATGTGAGTGTAGATATACGTATACTCTATATCGTCTCACGCTTACACATTGATCTAAACTTCTCGTACATCAGTATAAAAACGCGCATCCAAGTCCAAGCCAAGCATGAGCAATTGGACGAGAAAGAGCAAGAGCATTACACTTCAGCGTGGGATGGCATCAAACAGATCTTAGATAAGGAAGGTCTATCCGGTCTGTACGCTGGCCTTGGAAGTTCCTTGATCGGTACCGCCTCAACCAACTTTACGTATTTCTACTGCTATTCGCTTGTCCGAAACGCATACAATAAGCGCTACAACCCATCTGGCGGTACGTTATCAACAGCGATGGAACTGATCCTCGGAGCACTTGCCGGAGCCATGACGACGCTTGTAACGACTCCTGTATCGGTTGTAACCACTCGACAACAGACGCTGCCCAGCAACGAGCGACAGGGTGTGCTGAGCACATGTGCCACGATCGTCCAAGAAGAAGGCATCGCCGGTTTGTGGAGAGGTATCCGGCCATCACTCATACTGTGCGTGAATCCTGCCATCACATACGGCAGTTTTGAAAAGGTCAAACAGTTCGTCACTGAGGTTCTCAAATTGCCCTTGACGCCTGGCGTAAACTTTGTTGTCGGTGCACTGAGCAAGACGCTGGCTACAATCGTGACATACCCATACATCATGGCCAAGGTCCGCTTGCAGTGGAAACCTTCCAAGGATATCGAAAACAAGGTAGTCGCTTACAAGAGTGCGGGCGATGTGCTTGCCCGTGTGCTCAAGAGTGAAGGTTTCTTTGGCTGGTACAAGGTAAGAAGAAGAAAAAAAAAGGATTCACCCCCACCACGTGAAAATCCTGTGATGAAGGGATGAGAGAGCTAACTAATGCATGTTGCATCAGGGTATGAGTGCGCAGATCTCCAAGGCCGTGTTGTCGCAAGCTCTTTTGTTCATGATGAAGGATGTTTTCACAAATTACACTGTGATCGCGTATGCGTTGCTGCTCAAGCTTTCACAACGCAAGTGACTCGTTGCCTAGAGTACTTTACATAGATATCACCTATACACACGTATATACACACATACGCACGCTCGTTCTCTTACTCGATCACCGTTTATCACCGCTTTTTCTGTCCTTTTTGTAACATTCGCTTTTTTTTGTTCTTTTTTTTTTTTTTTTCTTTCTCATACAACTTGTGCGCTCTGGCTTTGTATCTAGAGATCTCGTATTCCCATTTCTGCGTGCAGAAAATTCTCAGTTTGTGGGGTAAAAGAGTACTGAACCTTTCCGAAACCGTGGACCTTTTAAATATTATTATTAGATTCTGCACACACACACACACCCAACGAGTAAACTGGTTTCCATGGGGAAAAAGCATAGATATAAGTCTATATTAGAGCAAGGGTATTAACATCGCTGTAGGGTAATAAATATGGGGATATGAAGAAACAAATGTGGGTGTTGTGAGTGTATAGAATGTCAAGTGTGAAGTGTGCATGTGTATGCTTGTGTGTAGTGCGTGAAATAGAGAGTGCGTTTACTCGTGACAGGGTCGTGAATAATGGGAGGTGGGGTTCGCATTAAGGAGCAGAAGAAGAAACATATAGAAATATATATAGTAGAGGTGTCATAGAATAAAGTGCATGAGAAAACAAAATTGGGAATAAACGAAATGAAGAGAGAAAGAAGTCGAACTGCGCCAAAAACGAATTGCAACAATGTCTACTTCAATGTTGGTTTAAGCAGCAACTCGTTCTTTACCTTTCTTTCGGGGTGCTGCTCTCGGACGTTGGACTCCAACGTCTGACCGTCGTCTAGGCCGATCGACTGTTTTTGACGGTCGAAGCGCTGGAAGTGATATGCGATGGTGCACGCCGTTCCATCTCCTTGTCGCGCTGCTTCCAGTGCTGTCATCGGATGTCGGTTCAACGGGTGAGTATTTCAATGGTTTAGGTGGATATTGTGTAATAATAGGTGGTTGGATAGCCGCTGCAGCTGCCGAAAGTACACGATGCTGCTTATCAGTATACTGAGGTATTGCAATTGTTGTGTTGACTACGAGTTTCGATGGCGGTGGCAACGACGAAGACGAGGAGGCATCGTTGTTGTTAGCCAAGGGGCTGGGTTTCCTGTGTGAGGACCAAGAGTTTTGAACTATCGACGAACGCTTATCTGCAGCTGTCCGCGGTCCTCGATCAGAGTGATAGTCGCGCAAGTTGTCATGCGACCGCGATGTGCCCTTTAATGCTTCAATTTTGGAGCGAAGGTACGCAGAGCTGCGACGCAGCAGATCGCCAGCAGAGCGACGTCGCGCTGCTTTATCATCACTCGAGTCAAGTTGGCGCTCCTCGCTGGCAGGAGGTGGTGGAGGTGGTGGAGGTGGTGGCGCCTCCTGCTGTGGCGTTTTCTCAACGGATGCAGCTTCCTCTTCCAAAGACGGCGATGACGATTTTTCTCGGTCCTAAGCAATGCAAAATATCAACATTAAAAACTTTCCTATGTCCAGATAGTCAACCTCGGTGTCGGCGAACTACCTCGAAGCCCTGCATTTCAAAACGTAGCCGATTACGTCGCTTGTCGAATTGACGCAGTAGATCATTAGTGAAGGATTCATCAGTAACAATGTCTTGAGGCAATGGCAAGAGCCAATCGCGTGCCGGATTGGACACGCTCGGACCGGCGAGCGTTGTAGACATGGAAACAATGAAAAAAGAAACTCCAGGTAGTGTTGTTGCCTAGCACAGCAACCTCTCTAACGTTTACGATAATAGAATAAAGAAAAGTAAAGGAAAAAGAAGGATCTATTTTTTTGTGCTCTCTGTTTTCTCGGGTGCCTGAAATAAATATCTTGCACGTGGCAGAGTTACATTGTTGTTGCCGATCAGCATGCCAATCAATGGAGGCTTTGTGTACCTTCTCGATGTGACAGCCATGCAATGGCTACAAGCTTTTATTATTTATTGTTGTTTGCTGTCAAATCCTAATCGGTGGATGGTGTGTGGATCCTGCTCGGTGTGGATCGTATCGAGCTTGTCCCACCACTTGAACAGGAATGTTTTGCAGATAAGCTTGAACCATGGTGTCATGGGGATACCTGGATCACCCAAAGGAGTGGTAGTAGGAGATAGGGAAGCGCATGTTAGTTGCTGACGAGTTTGCGCTTTGCAACCCAAAGGACTTACTGCTATCATCCATCATTGCGCGGAGCTCGTCAGGAGTCACGTATTTATAGTCACGTACTTCATTCTTATTAATATCCAGAGTGACATCCGCCTTTATGAAAAAGATATAGTCGACTTATGAGAACAGGTTAGTTTTCTGAGTAACTTGTTGCATAGGCTCCAATTAGATGCTTACTTTCGTGTTCGCCCCACATTCCGTCGCTAGGTGCCAGGTAATGGATACGTGTCAAGTAATGCAGTTTCTCTAACAAGATCTGCTCAGGGGGGATGCCGAGTTCATGCTGCAACTTGCGCTGAGCCGCCACTCGCGCTCCTTTAATCTCGTTAACATTTTTCTTTCCTTTTCCGAGACGGATACTCTTTGGGAACTTTACCAACTTGGTTCTCCTCGACGAGTTCCAGCATATTACTCAAAGGGTGCGAGCAGCATGTGTTCGTCCACATGTCCGGAAATGTAATCTTCTCGGTCGCCCGTTGCTGCAACAGGAGGCGATTTTGCGAATCAAAGAGAAACACACTGAATGCTCGGTGCAACAATCCTTTGTTAATGTTTTCCATCAAATGGCCTTCATAGCAGACAACAGCATGAGTGAGCGCTAGGTTTTTTTTTTGCTAGCGTTTCCCAGATATTTTCTAGAGATACTTGCAAGTCTTTTTGGATTCGGCACCGATGCGCTTATCATTCTCGTCAACGACAATACACATCTCACCCATAAGACGCACTTGCTCTTCGTCGTAGTTTTGGAGGTCTGGAGCAAGCATTTTGTTGCGTATATCTGAAGAAGAATGAACTGAGCGATATAAGGACACGCTAGCTTTTTATCCTATCAAAATGCCACGGATCACGTGTGCATGCTGTGCTTTCAGGGGGCGGCAGCTCTCCTAATCCGCCAGATCGTTCCCAGAAGTTTAAACAACACGAGATGCATATATAATTCGAAACGATAACGAGGATTTCGCTTCATGCTTGGATATCATCACTTGTTATCATTAGAGAGCCCTCGTATCGTCAAAAGTAATTCAATGGCTTGCAGAACATTGCACAGTTGATAAGGATCAGATGATTTCGAAGTAAGCTGGCACAGTGTATGCAAGCTTCAGTGGATACGTAATGTGGTGTCAACAAGAGTCGATCAACAAGGTGCATGGTAGTTCTGGTTGCACCAATGTAACCGCGGTAATCCTTTTATGGACTACGCTCGGAACAGCAAACGAGATAATAGCGAGTCTAACACTCTTCCAGTCGGTTAAACTGGATGCTTTTTAGCAGCAGTTCTTTTTCTTTCATCTTTTACGACGCATCGTATACAAGAAAATAGGGATTCGGACAACAAATATATGCGATTTTTGACTAGGAGATCCGGAGGCCTAGGAGACCTATGTATACTGCTGCACTTCGACAGCCCGAGCGTTCGTCGCAGATGCGTAAGCTGCATCGAGACGCAGCTGTAGATATTCGGTCTTCTGCCTATTGGAATGTCAACCTCTTCTTATTGCACCACAGTACCTGAAATGGTTCCTTCAATGATTGGCGCCGAGATCCACTCCGTCCGACTTGCTTGGACTTCGAGGCCAGGAACATCCTTTTGGAACAAGGTAATGCTTCCGTAATCTGTATGCGCGCCTGCACGCACAGGTTCTGAGATGCTAGTCTTCTCGCCGCATGGATACTTGAGGAGCCGAAGCGTAGGATTCGTCTGAGGATCGTCGTATGCATGACGCTGGATAAAACCATTCTTTACCACCGAGTTCTTCCGGGGTCTATTCGTACAACGGAAACAAGTTATTACGGAGTAAGACGCCAAAGCAAATGCTTCAAGGATTTGTTTAGATGTTTCGATACAAGTCTGGGTACACCGTGAGAGCCGTAAAAATGCGGCATCAACAGATATGCAGCTCCTTACACTCCAAAACTGCTGGCCATCATCCTTGTTTTTCCTCAGAAATGGCTGGCAGTGGCTCCTGACTTGCGCCATTTCTAAAGGGACCAAACTTGAAAGCTCTTAGTCAAATATGTACAATCTAGTTGCCATTACTTACTGCAAACGTAATTGATATGTGCATTGGGATGTCATACTCTTTTGTATCGCATTTCCCTAATGCCTGTAGTCAATCTGTGCTAAGAACTTGTAGTTTCCTGTATGTATCTTTGGGCTGTTTATTTCTGCACAAGCATGCCAGTGTAGCCTCACAATACTACGCGACAAACTGTCTTCATCATCCAGCGCGAATAATCTCGTTCGCTTAAGGACATCATCGAGCAGTACGTAGTGTCGAAAGAGCGCCGACATAAAGGGATAGTAAGGCGGCTTCGTTTTACAAATCTCAGCTGACCAAGTGTGCGTTTGTAGAGACGGTGTGCCGATAGCCAGGCTTATTATTACTGAGCAGCGTCACAGGAGAATTTATGTAATGTCATAAGCAATTCAATGGCTTATGAAGCATTACGTAGCTGATAAACGGCGGAAAACTTCGAAGCAAACTTTGGATGTGTATGCAAATTTCGTGAACGCGTAATGTTATTGTTAGACAATCCTTTTATGGAATATGTTCGGAACAGCGAAGTAACCCTTCCAGCTGATTAGCTGGGTAAGTTTATTTCTTCTTTCACAGCATGAGGAACTAGGAATTATTTAGCAGGAATATGCGATTCTCGAGTAGGAGACTCCTAGGAGAATTATATACATTACTGCACTTTGACAGCCTGAGCGTTCGTTGCAGATACGTAAGCTGCATCGAGACGCAGCTGTAGATATTCGGCGGAAGTCAAGATCTTGCCGGGTGGGATGCCAACTTCTTGTTGCACCACGGCGTCCTCGGGAACGATCGAACTGGGAATGGGCGCCAGCGTGGCGTCTCGCAAAGGTTGGTTGAAACAAGCGATCGAGTATCGGTCCATCTCCTGATGTTCGGGTATAAAGACAACTCTGTGCACAGTGGACTTGAATAGACCGTTCGTCCAATACTCCAAGATCCTCCCAACATTTACTAGTATTGTTGTGAAAACGGTCAGAGTAAGACATTTTCCGTGGTCATCCTTTGCAACAGAGTATTACCTAAAATGGATCCTTCAATGATAGGCGCCGAGATCCACTCCGTCCGACTTGCTTGGACTTCGAGGCCAGGAACATCCTTTTGGAACAAGGTAATGCTTCCATAATCCGTATGCGCGCCTGCACGCACAGGTTCTGAGAAGCTGTTCTTTTCGCCGCATGGATACTTGAGGAAACGAAGCGTCGGATTCGCTTGAGGATTGTCGTATGCATGACGCTGGCTAAACCATTTTTTACCACCATGCTCTTCCGGGATCTATTCGTACAACGGATACAGGTTACTACGGACAATAAAACACCAAACTTGCCTCGAGTGCGATTGCAAATGCTTCAACGATTTGCTTAGATGTTTCGTTGCAAGCCTGAGCGCATTTTGAGAATGATCAGAAACATGCAGAATCAGCAGATATTGCTATACAGATCCTTACACTCCAGAACTGTTGAATAGCAATCTTCTTTTCTTCAAAAACTGCTGGCAGCGGCTGCTGACTTGAGCCGTTTCTGAACGGACCAAAGTTGAAAGCTCTTGTAAAATAATCTAGTTAGTCTTGATGCAATAATGCAATCAATATGACTGGGAGGACTTACTCTTTGGTATCGCCTTGTCGCTGATGTCTTGGGTCCAATCTGTAAAAGGAAATTAAGAATATGTAGTTTCCTGCATGCATCGTTAGGCTGCTTACTTTTGCACAAACATGCCGGTATAGCCACGATTGTTCATGATTGCATACATGTTTTTCTCTTCGTATGGAAGATCGTAAAACTCCTTGCTCTAACAGAATTTGTTAGCCTATATGTCGCAAAAAGCATGACTTTCCAAATGTTATTAATTGCCATACTATTTGGAAAGCACGGTCCACCAATTCTTGTCTGACTGGATGGTTTGTTACGTAGAAGAAACCAATGTTACTGCAGGCATCAAAGACTTGCTTTGCGATTTCTGCAGATCTTGCAGAAAAGTTGCCAAAATCGATGATAGGAATGGTCGCCATAATGTCAGTTCTCACGCTTGAAATGCCTAGTCGTCGAAACAATAGAGTGCCACTATATATAGCACATTGACGTTATCGGGTCGATAAGATAAGCGGTTATGTCGATGGGAAAAAAACAAGAGGAGTGCTAGTGTTTATAGCTTATCTGCCCGAAAATATCGATAAGGCAAAGTCTCTGTGTTCCACAAGCATAGCAAACTGTCATTTGATAGCCATTGTCCAAGCCCGCAAGGCGGCTTGAAGAAAACAAAAGCACTCTATCTCGGCAAAGCATTAATCCTTTTTCACATATGGAGTTGCCCTAGCCACTTATGTTTCCAAGAATCCGGATCCTCCTTTCCATGTAATCCGAATAACCGGATTTCAAAGCAAACCGCTTCACATTGAGACAGTGCGTAGAACGATTATATATACCAAATTTTTTTCGAGAGGTTGACAGTTTCTTATGTTAAGAAGCGAAAAGCGACCATGCGAGAATAATTAGTAAAGGAAAAAGAAATCAATGCGTGTCTTGGAGTGTGAAGGGTACGTTTAAGCAAAGGAAGGCGAGCGTAAAGGAAATGGATGATGCTATTATGAATGCTTTGAAAACAACTGGTATTTTCCCTTTACTACCTGTGCAAAGGGTAATCTGGTTTTTGACCCGTCTGTTCGCTGAATGATAACCTACAAAAAACCTGAGTATCCGAATACTATAATAATCGACGAAATGAATTTACCTCGGTATCTGTAGCCGACAGGAACTTGGCACTAAATCGCCCTGCTGTCGCATCTACAATCGTAAATTGATCTCCCTTCCGAAATACTTGGCCGTGGTAGAATAATTGCCCTTGATTGGTATATACGGGCCCAGAAGCATTTAAAGACGTCGTGCTTGCTATGCTATTTACGTTCAGCCCATGCCGTACATGCTTCGACGTTGACGCATTTCCACTTCTTTCAGCATCCATATCATTTGCTACATTGCGACTAACGTCAGTGAAAATTACTAGTGTTCATTTCCTTTCGTTCTACGTACATTTCCTTGTTAGCTACATAATAATGTATTAGATCCTCTGTATACTACTGCCTGATATGTTCAGAGCTTACCCCTAATGCATTCAGATCATCCTCGATCGTTTTCATAGGTAGCCCTTCAGCACCCGGAGCTCTAGGGAAGCCAATAGATCGTTGTAACCGATGCAATTCTTTGCTTTCCTGACCCATTTGTCTCTTCCTCGGCATTAGCACGTTGGGATCGGGTACTCTATCAGCATCCGAGAGCGGTTCGTTCAGCTTCTCGCGTTCATTATCGAGCTCCAATCGTTTGCGACTTAATGATGATATTATACGTCGTCTCAAAGCACCCTTTCCCGCCTATATCACAAATCAGCGTCACGTGTTTAACTACGGAAAATCCAACCTATCACTTACAATAAAGTCGACGTTAGCCTGGTACTCAAGTCCTTCAAATTGTTGTTGATGATTCATTCGTTTATATTTCCGCCAGGCTTCCGCTGTCTTTATGCGTTTGCTTCGTTTCTCTTCAATAGTTTTCATCATGGCCACTAACTCTGGATGTGTTCCTAAAATACATGCAAAAGCATAAGTTGCATGTAAGCACCACAGAAAAATAAAAGAGATGTACCTTGTGCAATCATCAATGCTTCTTCGTTGAGCTCTGCCATCTTCTCTTGATACATTCTATAAGTCCTGTATAAGAAAAACATACTAGTCATATCCCATTCTTAGATATTTACTTGTCTCTCAGTCGGGCAAACTCGACCTCGATCTTTGTAAGCGCTTCTAATGCTTCCGTATGCCATCGTTCATATTCCTCGCTGCCATCTTCATCGTCTGCGTCCTGATGTTAGAAAATTGATCTGACATATAAATGCAACAGAAAAATGTACCTTCATGCGCTTTTGCATTACTCTGCTCTTCCTCCTTTGTAGGTAAACTAGGCGTATCTTTCTCGGTTTCATCCCGGTCATTGCCCTCGTCATTGCCATTTTCCTGCTCTGTCTTTGGAGAACCTGGAGGATCCTTCTCCTTGTCGCCATTCTCCAACGTCGCTACTGCCAGCAAGGATCCTTCCTTTTTATTCAGAACTTTGCTGGCTCTTCTTTTATCCCATTCTTCCTGTTCAATTGCATCTGAATTCCGCCGTTTTTTTCCCGGCTTTTTTCCAGCGGAAGGGCTGTCTTCATTTGCATCTTGTACATGATCAGTGGTGCTGTTTTCGTTTTCTTGATCCTTTGACGGGGATACCGGATCATCCTCTTGCCTTTCTTCTTGTTCTTCTCCCTCGTCTTCCTCATCCACGCGATCATCCATGTCCATTGGCGCGTTGCTCAGAGTATCCGAGCTGTCTGAAGAAAATAAGGCTTCTGATGATCCTCCCAAGACTATATCGTCCTCGTCGTTGATATCTATCTTATCAGTAGGAGTTAGGGAGCCGTCCCCGTCATCCAGGGCAAAGTCGTCTTCTTCGAGAGCACTGCCATGAGGAGGGTCCTCCTCATCACTAAGCTCTGACGGTGAGGAACCCAGTGATAACCTGGACGAATCAGGCCGGGTAGAGACATCATCGTCGATGCCGTCACTTGAGAGTACGGAATGTGAAGCTTCCATTAAACGAAAACTTGTGTAGAGAGTAGTAGTTGCTTCACCGGTAAAAGATAAATCACGTAGAGGGACGGTGACAGTACGAGACAAGTGTCAAGCACGGTGTACAGGTAAGGGGAAAGTAGCCAGCGCCTTCAGTTTAGAGCACAGTGGCGTTACAAATTGGAAGCAGTTCACGACCGTACAGGCTAGGTGTAGCTGCGTTGCTGGTTTTTCGTCTGTGATTAGCAGAAAAGAGGGGTGTTATTGAAAGGCACAAGCTGACGAGAAAGCAACTTGCGGCATTTTTAACCTCCGAGAACGTAACGTTTGGTCTTTGCGACACACCAACACCGCAACAACGGTCCTCCAAGCTACTAGCGCATACAAGCCGTAAGCGTATATTTGCGTCGTAGCTCGATGGCAATAAATATATTAATTATCGATCGATATTTCTATCTTTCCCATCCAAATACATTCGTTTCGAACAAGGTGATCAATTATGGTATGTATAAACTTAACGAACTTATCGACATATGCTCTTGAGAGAGACATGAACACCGCAATGTTCTTTCTTATCCCATCCCTTTTGTCTCTTACTTGGACAGGTATACTGTTCTTTGTATTTCGGGTTTGTTGTATTTTTAGCCACTTTTTAGCCACAAATCAGCTTTGCATACTGGTTTTTTTGAATTCGAATTCCCGCTGAAAGTGAATGTGTGCCGTAAGCACGTGACCGTTTTGATCGAAGCAGAACTCGATGCTTACGATAATTTGTCTATTGGTCTCTCTCAACACAAAACTAGGCAGAAGCCAAAGATTTCTGGAAGAGACAAAGGTAAAATTTTTTACTTCTATTGTTTCTGGATCTATTATATGATTGTTGTGCCACCTCCACCATTATTGAACATTGATCAATCCATAAATACGACAGTGAAAATTAAGCAGATTTACGAGCGTAGGCAATGATCGTGAGTTTATCTTTTGTCTATTTTTTCACATGCTTACGGTAGTGCTTGAACTGGTTGACAATGGTATCAATCGCTTTGGCTGAACATTGAAATGTCATTGTTATTGTCTTTATTGTCGCATTAAGCAAGCAACTTATATTAATATTTTTTTATGAAGTACGTAGACAAGCCGCTTGCGTACATTGCTCACAAAGGCGTCATCTCGTCGAACACGCTTTCTTTTTATAACTGTTGTTATAAAGGACTGCTTGTTTTTGGCACGCCAGTATCCAAAGTCCCTTTCAGCACCTCCGCGTTTCGGAACCGGGACACATAATACAGAAATTCGCCCAAATATTTCAGCATTTGAACGCGCTGGCGCCGGCGCGTACTTTCCCGGTAAGTTATCCCAGCATGGCAGAAAGCTACGCCGAAACACTTTGCGCGTAGGAAATTCCAGATCCATTCCACCACGGGTTATTGGTTTCACTATGAAATCGCATTGTGATTGCGAAGATAGCTGGCGTTGAGAGTCCCTTAAGCGTCGAAAAAAACGGTTCCAGTTGCCATATCCCTTCAATGATAGCGATACTGAAGGCCTGAACTTGGAGCCGAATCTTAGGGCCATTCGACCTGTTCAGAATATACCAGCGAGTGAACAGGGAGGGTCAACCAAGGGGTTAATTCGTTGGCCGAGAGTCTAGGTCCGCAGTGGACACAAAATGTGTCGTACCTGTGAAGGCAAAACAACGTCAGGACGGATGCAGGACCAGTCGACTTGTAGGCCTAACCTATCCGCAGTGCGAGAAGCTGTGCGAAATGGACCTAGCTGCTTAGCTGCATATGTACGCAGGTCCGGGAAGACTAGAGGGATTAAAGACAGTGGGAGTATCGCACGCCGTTCGCAGGACGTGTGCCAGAATGAGTAGCGCAAAGGACTTTGAGGCTGAGGAATCGAATCCTAGCAGCGGAAGAAGCCAACGCGGCAAAGCAGAGTGTTGAAAGACAGGATCTAGGATTGCCATACCGCCTTCAGATCGTGGACGAGCCAAAGACTTAAAACTGATACGAGGAATGCTGCGATTATTTATAAGTTGTCCAATGATTGAGTGAAAGCAACGCAGGAAGGACAGAGATACAGGCAAGGTTCTGGAACAGTGCCAAATACGACTTCGAATAAGCGAGTTGGCGACTAGACCGCAACCAGCAATTGAGAGAGACCGTTGTGAGAGCAAGTTGACATGAGTGCGAGCTATCATAAGACACTCGTCAAGAAATCGATTAAGTTGTTGAGCATCGTGAGTTAAGGATAACCAAGGTATATGGTTGATGTAGGGGAGGAGTAATCTGGCCACCAGGTGATATTCTCGTCTCGTAAAGCTTCGATCCATTCCAGATGCCGTCTACCGGATAGGGAAATTGCGGCCGTCTTGCGTCGACTTAAATAAGCATTAGCAGCCTTCCCATAGAGATCAAGCAGTTGGACCGAAATGGCAAGTGCATATTGTTAATCGAAAAGAATGTCTATCTATTTCTTTCCAAAGGTTTAAATTTGATTGAGTGCGATGCAAAATTGATGCTCCAATGCAAATTATCGATCACTCAATCAATAACAGCAGTTTCAACAAGCCACTGGTTCATGCTCCACGTACGGGTAAATGTTCATACCGCCTGTGAACAAGAGAAGGCCAAGGTAAAGTAAACTCCTCCTCTTCTCCTACAAGTCGATATGGTAAGTAGAAAGTTGATATTTTATCTCCAGCAGGATCTTGAAGGATGGATGATGGGTTACGGTTATGGATGGAATTGGATGGATGCTCGAAAATATTGCGGTCAGTCGACATATCTATGCACATTACACCAGAATGGACATGTCATTACGAATGCATACGATACCGAACAACATCGCGGCAATGCAGATTTGAACGTCAAAGAAATCTATAACGTCCTTTACTCTTTGAACACTACCGAAAGTTTGCATCTGCAACTTAATAGGTTACGATTGTACGCTGGATAATACAACCGCAAAAGCGTAAAATGCGAAAATTGCTAGATATGTCGACTGTCATGCACAAATGCAAGAGTCAGTTAAATATTCGACGTGAAAAAGACAAAGAGAGAGGAAGAGAGAGATTATGGCTGGAATAGACGGTTGTATCATGGATAGAATGAGGACGAGTTTGTAACGCGGTTGTTGTAGGACGCCCAAAAGCAGCCCGTAAAGCTTGCCCGCGTTATCAAGGTTCTCGGCCGCACTGGCTCTCGTGGTGGTGTTACTCAGGTCCGCGTTGAATTCATGGACGATACCAACCGTAGCATTATCCGCAACGTCAAGGGTCCCGTCCGCGAAAACGACATTCTCTGCCTTTTGGAATCCGAACGCGAAGCCCGCCGTCTTCGTTAAATTCTATAGCCTTGCTGTACAATCAATGCATGTAAACTTCGATGATATTTCAATGCATTAAAAAAATGTAAACCTCTTGCGAACTTCAACGCATAATGGAAAGGTCGATTTCTTGGACTCAGAGTGATTGGGATTGGTGCAGCGCGGCTGTTCCTGAATTGTGGCTTCGATTGAATTTAAGTAAGTGCGGTGAGTCAGGACTCTTGACAGTTTCCTCTCGAGTTTCCTTTCTTGTATTCCAAATACAATGTCCCCATTGTCTGTTGAAGAAAAGTACAACCTAATTACCCGGAACTTGCAAGAAGTTATCGGTGGGGACGAAATTAAAAAGATCCTCGCTGAGCGAGACTTGAAATTGTACTGGGGCACTGCACCCACCGGCCGTCCGCACGTTGGTTACTTTGTGCCAATGACCAAGATTGCAGACTTTTTGGCTGCTGGTGTAGAGGTAACTAGAATTGAGCTGCCATCGACTGCGCAGGGTTGACAGTGGCCTTAACAAATTCGAATAACAGGTCAAGATCTTGCTTGCAGATTTGCATGCGTTCCTGGATAACATGAAAGCACCTTTGGAACTCGTCAAACACCGAGTCAAATACTACGAAGCAATTATCAAGGCTGTCTTGAAATCTATCGGTGTTCCTATCGACAAGTTGACGTTTGTTATCGGCTCCAGCTTCGAATTATCACCAGAATATACCATGGACAACTTTAAATTGGCAGCATGCGTAACGGAGCATGATGCCAAAAAAGCTGGTGCAGAAGTTGTCAAGCAAGTTGCATCTCCGTTACTGTCTGGTCTGCTCTACCCAGGCATGCAGGCTTTGGATGAAGAATACTTGAAAGTAGATGCTCAATTTGGTGGTGTCGATCAGCGCAAGATCTTTGTATTTGCCGAAAAGTACCTTCCTCAACTCGGGTACGCTAAGCGTTCTCACTTAATGAACCCTATGGTTCCTGGCTTGGCCGGAGCCAAGATGTCTTCTTCTGATCCAGACTCCAAGATTGACTTTTTGGATGATGCAAAGGCTGTGCAAAAGAAGATCAAGAAAGCATTCTGCGAAGAGGGCAACATTACCGAAAACGGTCTCCTTTCATTCCTCAAGTTTGTCTACTTCCCTCTCAAGAGCTTGAGCACTCCCGAGCCCAAGTTTGTCTGCCCACGACCTGAAAAGTGGGGTGGCGATATTGTTTACGACAGCTATGAAAAGTTAGAAGAAGACTTCAAGAATAAGCAGCTGCATCCAGGCGATCTCAAGTCTGGTGTTATTCAAGTTATCAACGAGCTTCTGGACCCTATCCGCAAAGCATTTGAGGACCCAGAGATGAAGAAGCTTGAAGAGTTGGCCTACCCTCCACCAGTAGTAGAGAAGAAGGAAAAGAAGGTCAAGAACAAGAAGAAGGCGTCTTTGCAAGAAAATGGTAACGCCCAACAAACCAAGCAAGCAGAGAAGCCAGCAGCAGAAGAACCAGCAAAGGAAAACCAATAAATGTGTTCATGCTTTTTTTGTACCCTACGGACCGGTTCGACTCAACGAGTGTGTATTTAACGAATAGGGAAATCGCAGACTGACGAGTTGGAGTGTAGGTTGGAGGAGGTGGGGGAATTTGCTGGTGGTCGAAAGAGGAGGAGGAGAAGAAGATAATGACGACGCAGGGAAAAAATAGGATACGTCAGTTGGGTAAAAAGGCAGGCAGGAGCGAAGCGCAAAGAAAATGATTTGTGGGAGGAGGAATGGTACAATACGCAGAATGAATGAATGACATTCAGTCCGGTCCAGCCAGAAACGGTCTCGGAATTTCGCTCTCTTTCTTTCCTGTTTTCCTCGACTGTGCCTGCTTTGCGTAAACCCTCTTTCCATGCACCTTGTCCCCCCAACACTATTTGAATCGAGCAAAGACAAGTTAAAGTAACATTCTCGCCGCCGTAGCTATCTACCAGCGTCTGTCCGAGCCTTATCGCAAGCGACCTTTATTCCTGCACTATTCGTTTTTGGGTGAACGCATATATGGGTCTCAAGTATCGCACGTATCTTGACGGTACAGCTATATATGGCTGCCTCAACTGCAAGACACATCTGACGACTGCCGATGCTATCATATCGAGGGTATGCTAATGATTCCAGGAAACCAAGATGGGTGGGGTGAGGGAAGAAAGTGTGTCCGGTCAAGGGGTTGGTCGATTGGTTGGAGGGGAGGAGTTTAATGGTGCACTTAAGTTCATGCTGATTCGGGTCACACATATTGCAGCAATTTCAAGGTCAATACGGCCAAGCATATCTTTTCCATTACGTGTAAGTTCTGTGCATGCAATGAGTGATACACTATTGACACACTTTCAACTAGCGTCAATATCTTTGAAGGCGAAGCTGAAGATCGTGCCATGACGACAGGGTTGCACACAGTCCGGGATATTTCATGCACAAAGTGCCACACTGTCCTGGGGTGGACTTACGTGAGTTGGTTGCAAAAAAGGTCATCCGCATCTCACGGATGCACTAACCGTGCTGCAGGTCAGAGCTTACAGCGAGGACAACAAGTACAAGGAAGGAAAGTTCATTCTGGAGAAAAAACTATTGACTGACGTAAAATGAGCAGAAGATTGCCAGCATAGACAGCTTCACTGATATATAGGCTTCAAAGTGCAAGTTGTTGCAGATCAGATAAAGCTTTTGCCTCCATTTTACTTAGGAATTGCTACAGACTTCCACTATCGGCTCAGGCATTGGGTGTCCCTGTGACCTGGGCTGACATTCATGTTGTCCACCACCGCTGTGCACATGTCCTGTGTGCGTTGCTCGCTCCGCACTTGTTCCAAAAGATGTTTCAGAAGCCAACGTGAATTTTACACTGTTTGCCGGGCCCAAACAGCTAAATTGATTTATACTATCTAAACTACATATGGAGGAATCGATTCCCATACACTGCGACGAGTGCTGCTTTGATAACATGGCTGGGCGCACCACGTTTCTTCTTACAATGTTACATACGTTATGTTGCATCTACTTCACTCGCTGCCATACGTCATATTCCATTCACTGCTCTGTTAAAACTTGTGGAAAAATAGGGGACATACTCAAAGAGACAACTGTGATGAATGGATGTAGATATCTTGTCCTCAGCACCATTTTTCCTGCACTCGTCGGCTCTGGGGATTGTCAGCAACTTTCCTTTTACGGATGATCATCTCGATCTCGTGCGCTGTGACTTGTCAGTCAGCCGTAGATCTTCCTCGCCGATGAGACCACCCCTTCCTTCACCTGTTTCCCTCTGATATCATGGCCAGCAACATCCTCCGTCGCACTTTTGCCTCCAGCGCTCCCTCAACTGTCAAAATCGGCCTGATCCCTGCCGATGGTATCGGCAAAGAAGGCAAGTAGAATACAATTTTGCATAGTGCACGGTAGACCTGTCAATGCTGATGCCTTGGTTACAGTTATCCCTGTAGGTTTCTGATACGCGAAAAACATGCATCTGAGAGCAGGAAATGTCCTAATGCACTGTATTCACAGGCTGCTCGTACCGTCCTGGAAGCTCTGCCTGACGGTCCCAAGTTCGAATTCGTCGATTTGGACGCCGGTTTTGAGCACTTTCAAAAGACAGGCACGGCCTTGCCCGAGAAGACCCTTGACATCCTGAAGCAGGAATGCAACGGAGCCTTGTTTGGCGCTGTTAGGTAACGCAGCCAAGTTGGGCTGGGGTTATGTGAGACGCGAACTAACGTTCTCTCTACTACTGCTGATGACAGCTCGCCGTCGCACAAGGTTGCCGGTTACTCTTCACCTATCGTTGCACTTCGCAAGAAACTCGATCTTTACGCCAACGTCCGTCCCGTTGCCTCTGTCAAGTCCCCCGCGTTCCCTAACCAGCGCGAATTGGATATGCTGATCATCCGTGAGAACACCGAGTGTTTGGTACGAAAATAACAAAGATGCATAATTGAAGTCGTGTGGGAAAGAGACTAAATAGCATGCATTTGTTAGTACATTAAATCCGAAAGACAAGAAATCGATCCTGCCACTGGATTGAAAGTAGCATATGCTGACCGCAAGATCACCGAATATGCCTCTGAGCGTGCTGGCAGAATGGCATTCAACATGGCGCTTACGCGCCAAAAGTTGCGCGAACAGAAGCCGTTGGACAAGCGATTCTGGAAGGTATTAAATGCTTAACAAGATTTCGATAAGATGTGTAAATGTTGACCCGTACGTTGCAGCAAAACCCTCGCGTCACAATCGTGCACAAATCCAACGTCATGAGCATAACCGATGGCTTGTGGCGTGAGACCGTCCGTGCTGTCAAGGAAAAGAATGCTGACAAGTACGGTGGTGTGGACATGGAAGAACAATTGGTTGATTCCATGGTCTATCGCATGTTCCGTGAACCTGAAGCCTTCGACGTTGTCATTGCTCCCAACTTGTACGGTGATATCATCAGGTAACTATATCAAGGAGAAAAAATAATTGTTAGGGCCCGTCTCTAATTAAGGATACCTTTGAAAGTGACGGTGCTGCTGCCTTGGTTGGCTCATTGGGTGTCGTCCCGTCTGCCAACGTAGGTGACAACTTCGTTGTCGGCGAGCCTGTCCACGGTTCTGCACCTGACATTGCAGGCAAGGGTATCGCCAACCCTATTGCCGCTATCCGCTCTGCCGGTCTTCTTTTGGAGCACCTCGGCTACACCGCCCAGGCTCTCAAGATGTACGACGCTGTTGACAGCGTTTTGGCTGAAGGCAAGATCTTGACTCCTGACCTTGGAGGCAAGAGCTCTACCACCGACGTTGTGGAAGCGGTCTTGAAGAACTTGTAAAAAGTCGCTAACCGATGACATATAATATCAATCTCTTGTTTTCTGTTCCATCCTCCCCCACCTCCAATTTTGTTTTCACATGACCATTTCTCTAGAAAGCACATACACAAAACCATCCTCTCTCCGTTGATCGGTTTTCATCACCGTCTAAAAGCTAAACAATAAATACAAATAATAGAAAATCTATACGGATTGATGATGCCCTCGATGCGATGCAATCGCTAGCTTGGTGCTGTACAACTACACACCTAATTATCAGTATGCTCCCGCTTAGACAATCCCTAACGGCATCAATGATTGGATCAACAGATGACTGCACTAGTTCAGGATGGTAGAAAGCAGAGCCTTAGGAACCAAGTGTTGTAAAATATTTTCTGGTCCCTATCTAGGAAGGTTAATCTAGTGGTAGGGCCATTATTCTGTTGTTGACTCCGCCCTGAGCAGGTTGAATACCTTATGTAGGTGCTATTGTATATTTTTCCTGCTACCAACAAGTAGATACATTCCTCCCCTCGTTCTTCTGGGCAGGTAGCGAAAACTCACGTTCAATTCCCGAAACTCCAAGCCTTCAACGCATTCAACTTCCGTCTCCGCCCATGTTATAAAAAGTCGAACCAAGCCGCCAGCTCCTTTTTTCTTCTTTGAATCAAAATTCACGAGTGCAGCCACGATGCGCGTTAGAATCAATGGCGTAGCATTGCCAGGAACCTATAGGTTTCTAGCACTCCAGAAGGATTTTCTTTTACCCTACGGGGGAATCAGTGCCTGGTCATTAAGTTGGCAGTGGGGTCACTGAGCCGACGAAAGAATAAATCTTACCACACGATATCTTAAGAAAAGAAAATGAAAAGCCACTGCAACGTGGAAAGGAATGTCTTCGTCCAGCCACTACATAAGGGATGGTTCTACGTAAGGCGGTCAAGAGCACGTCCTGTGTGCCCTTCCATTTTTCCTTGGCGTCAGGATGCAGCCGCACAGTTTCATGGATTCGTCAGTGTTGTGGCTTCTACGTAATTCTGGCGAAATGGGTTTTGTGTATGCTATCTAGGATCATTTAATCATGTCAGAATAATAAAAGGGGAGATAGGGGTTGAGAAGGCACAATAGATTGCAGTGAGGTTACTAGTTGTACCGTTGCCTGCAAAAGCTATGAACACCCCAGCAGCTGCTCAGCCACCCACCATCAAGAAGACATTGTCCAAGGTATGCTTAACCTCACTAAGGCACTAAGCATCTCTAAAGCCCAAGGCCAAGGACACTTGAATGGATGGTTAAGCATAATTGACTTTGACTACATCTAGCTCTCTCAATTCATCCTTATACCTGAACGACTGATAGCAGAATTTTACAATGCGTTTGAGGAAAGTAGCCCTTCCGGTGCCAGCAGCTACTTTTAATCGTTGCCGACATCATCTGAGTCTTGTTTAGCATTTCTCTGTTCTTAGTATCATCTGCATTTATCTGTCTTTGATGTAAAAAGGTTACAAAGCTTGCTGAGCATGACTGCTGGCAGCACGTGGTGGCTGATAAAATACATTTGTACAAAAGAGTTATTAAAGGAATAGTGCTACAATACACAGGGCAAATGAAGGATAAAGATAATATGAAAGAGTAGTGACAGTGGGTGCGATGATAAAAACGAAGACGACACTGGATGGAGGGGAGGATCTGCTTTCGGTTTAGAATCGCTGAGAAATGACAAGCGCCAAGAACTACGAAAGACAAGAAGAAAGTGCGTAAGCTCATGACGACATTCAACAGTGCTCCGACGGGTCCGAGAGTCTATTTACCTGTTCATAGTTAATCTGAATGACGCCAGTTCTATGCACATCAAAGTCCTGAAACGCTCTTGTCAAGCTTCGGATAGTAGCGCATGCTTGTACAAAGTTGTCAAATGTAATGTTTCCACGACCTTTTAAAGAGCCATATCCGTCAACAAACAGCCAGTCAGTTGATATCCTATTTTACTCAAACTCACCGTATTTGTCGAACTTTTGGATGAGGATTGCGATAAATTGATCGGACAAGTTGTATCCAAAAGTTTGAAGTGCGTTCTTTAACTCTGCTGCGTCAATGTTGCCTGAGCCATCAACATCGAATGCCCGAAAACATCGCTGCCATTCTTCAATGTATCGCCATAGTCCAGCAAACTCATTGAAATCGATTGTACCAGTGTTGTCTAAGAAAATGAGGCTATGAGGTAAATTCTCCGTGATGCCAAGCACAGGGCTGTTCTTAGTTTCTCGCGGACTGTCACTTGCCTGTATCAAACATATTGACCATCATGCGCACTGTTTCTATATTGAATGGTGTCCAATCGCCATTAATCAGCGCTCGCTGCAGCTCGTCCACAGTCAAATATCCGGATCCATCCGTATCGACAGCTTCGAACCAGTACCACAGCTGAGGGTCAGCACCGGGAGGAGGCGGCCGTCCTACACAAAAAATTGCTAAATTCAGCTGAAATTCTCTTTGACGCTTGGCAACACTAAAAGCTTCGTACGTTGTCGAGGTGGATACATGGCAGGAGCTGGAGGAGGAGGTGCCTGTGGCAACGGCCCCGGCGGATACTGTGGTGATTGTTGTTGCGGAGGATAAGGTTGTTGATATGGATAACCGTAAGCCATGAATCGGGAAAACGGGAGTCTGGAGAAGGAGAAAGGTAGAAGAGGAGAGAAGAAAAAGGATATGGCTCAGTGGAAACGTGGCTCTTAATACCACCCACGCCGGACCAATCACTGGGTTTGCGTCCTTGCTGCGCATGACTTGACTATATTCCTAGCACTAGGTTGCACAAATGACTTGACACGCTCATGATGCCATGCAGCTGGGGAAACGAAGATCCGTAAAATCATCCACGTACTGTAAATGGAAATGGCGAGAAGCAGGAAATGTACCTGGATTGCGCTCTCTTATTTTTCCTTGCCAGTTGGCTGCTTAAATTAATTTAGTACATGGATAACTGAACGCAAATGGATTGAGAATACTGACACTAAAGTTTTAAAGTCTAGTGCGAACTCCTCTTTTCTCCGGGAGGCGGTGTGCGGAAGACAGATATCTCATTCCGCGCCGAGTATGTCAATCGCTTTATGCATATCATTGCTACACACCAATCCAGAGACACACGCTTCAGAAGCCATCTCAAGGATAAATTATAACGTTAAATCATTTGTTTTAATACATTGGGTCATCTGAATATGCTATTATATTACTTAAATCTGATTAGTAGATACCTGCAATGTATATTAGTAATGTTGCAACTGAAAGTGTAAGGACAAACAATACATACCAGGTATGATGCGGTACTTGACGATACTGCAGTACTTGTCCCAATCTTTTCCATATTTCAGGCGGCAAGCATGATCGTCGCGTCTCTCGCGATGTAGCAGGAGAACGGCAAAGTAAATTGCATAGAAATAGGGGATCACTGAACCGTAGCCGCAAGGCAAACATCCAGCCAGAGCAATGAGCCAGTCACCAAAGTAGTTGATGTGACGAGAGACTCCCCACCAGCCCGAAATAATCAACTTTGTACCACGTTCAGTCTTGAGATATTTGAGGTCTAGATAACAGTGTATCAACATACACATGCAATGCTTCGTTTCTCTTTCCAAACTTACGCTTCACTTTGTCACTTTCTGGGTTTGTACGGAACTCATTCTTTTGGGAGTTTGCGCTTCGGAAGATATAGTAGCCCAATGCGCAAAGACCGCAGATAAGACTAAATTCGAGGTTGCTGAGATCCCGAGGGAAGTCTACCAAGTAGCGAGCTTGGATAGTATATGTCATGGGCAGCCAAGAGTACAACCCAAACATAAGCATATATCCAGCGCCCTCTGTTGTCGCCGATGTTAGAATGAATTGTAAGTATTACTTGGTCTACTTGGTTCTTACCTGAAGTGATATCTATTGTGGTGAGCACCTTTTCTTCATTCCAAAGTGCATCAGCCACATAAAAGGTGTGGAAAGCAAGAACAAGTATCATAGAGTTTGTGACACGGTTAAGATCGTGGTATTGTTTGTATGCAAAGCAAAAGTTGATCCAAATCCACCCCAAGAGACCAGGCCGCAGTTCAGTAAAGAACTTAATGTCAAAGTCTCCAATACGAGGATTGAGTTCTCGTCCCATAACGAACTATATCCCTTATTAGTGGAATGTATAACTTTGATTTGGCACCGCCACTCACATCATAAATTGGATTTCCAGAATTGCCACCCAAGGATAACAAAGCACCTGGGTGGAAGCTTCTAATGTACAAGTACAACGAGATTACATAGCTGAAAACAATGGATGTGCCGACCAGACCGAGCCAATGATCATAGACGAAGAGGAAGATATCGGGTCCAAAATGATTAGCTAGCAAACCACTGACGATAACCAAGTTGCAAAATGTTGAGAAACCTTTTCATAGGTTGTTAAATGCATTGTGTACGTGAAGACTCCATATTTCCGTTGATTTACCATTCAATCGATACTTGAGCACGCTGCCGTCTCTAAGCTTTGTTCCTGGCACAACGTCGCAGCTGAGCACCAGATAAAAGACAACCAAGAGACCAATGAAGGCAAAATACACCAAGACTGCGAGAGGATCTAAGAATTTGTCAGCAAGCTCGCGCGTCCACAGCGAAGATAGGAATCCCTTGGGATCGGCAAGGAAAGATTTCGACGGATAGCCTGTGTTGTCACAGCAGACCGCAAAGAAAAGCACCAAAAGTGGCAATGCAGTTACAAAACCAACTGCCCCCGGTGGTCCGAGAAACTCATAGCGCGTCGTCCTTGGATTGAGCGCTGCTCCAGATGCAGCAGCAGCAGCTGTTGATGCTGAGGACATTGCGGTACAAAGACGAAGCTCTGTGCTGCGTTGGACCCCGCGCGCGCACGAGGTTTTGATTTTTGGTTCGGTCGATAATGCCGACGGGAAAGGATCAATAAGCTCAACCACTGAACCGTATTCATGTAAAGATTAATGCGAACAAGTGTATAGGCAGATCTGCCTATACAATGTTTAAAAATTGCTGCTTGGCTGTAAACAAGAGGTCCAAATTCTTAGATTCATTACAGTTTCATCGTTAAAACTACTATCATACATATTCTATATGTGGGCGCATGGCAACACGGTCAAAACCACCATAGTGAAAAGATAGAGGCGGGAATATGAAGGATACATGCCAAGAATAATCACGAGAGTCATGCATAGGCACATAGACATGTCATATTGATAGTGGGACTAAACGCGTCTCGAGCCGTCTGTAGATGCGTAGAGACTTATATCAACATCCGGTCAACATATCCGCTAAGGAACTTATTGAGTGACAGGAGGTTCCTGGTATCGATGCAGCAAGACTGCAGTGATATAGTAACTTAAGGTGGCTTGCTTTGCTCTTAAACTATAAATGAAGTAAGGCCAACGGGAGGTAAGGGCGAATAGCACGTCGCCGTTGAAGATCAAAGTTTACAAAAGAGGAAACTGCATATATCGTGATCGCCCCAGATTTCATCTCAACTAGGGCAAAGTTGAGGCGTTCCAATGAAAAGGTGGATAAACAGCTAAACAGGGGTTGAGAAATGCATGCCGTGGGCTTTTCTGTAAAAGCACTACTTAGTTGGCAAGTTACCCCGAGGGATTGCCAAGCGATCTGCAGTGGCAGAGTTGGCGACTCCCAGGGCAGCGGGATTGTTGACAGATTTGGTAATTTGAAAGATCTCAGCAATTATTGACAAATGAAAACCAAGAAAATATCGAAGAAACGCAATATAATTAAAGCTACTATGTGCATAGTCAGGATAAGGATACTGACTATGCCTCAAACAATGCTGTAGGCATGCGCACCTAAATATAGCGAGAGTTGAATGATTTCCTCAGCGCCGCGGTCGCCAAATTCGATCAAATGGGCGTTCGGGGGTGTGCGTTCGCGAAATAAGTTTTGCTTCTTTGTCCCGATTTTCAATGATTACTCATGACAGGCTGCCAACGCCACTGTTGTTGGATAAGAACGGCAAACGCCCTCACAATATTCGAAACTTCCTGCAAGAAGCCCTCCAAATATTAAGGCACGCCGATCAGACGTTTGCCTCACAGGATCCAGACGACGAAGACAACAGCGATGCCGACGCTGATGCCGAGAACGACGCCGACGGGGCCGTATCGTGGAAACTCAAGCTGTCGCCGACTATGATGACTTTGGACACCAATATACAGACAATCACGGGTTTGGAGAAAGTACTCCAGCAGCTAAGTGTCAACGTCCAGCCGCGTCCCCCAAAGATCCGGCCGCCAAAGTCAATCGCACCAGATCAGTACGAGACGCCTGGATTCCTGTATTCGATCGCCACTGCTTTGCACCTTTCGTCTATATTCCCAGTACCGAAGAACGATTTGTTTCGTCAATTCAATTCGATACAATTGATGCGAGAGTGCGTGCGTGCCTATGTTGCGTGCGACGGCGCTCTGTTCCACGATATCCCGTCATTTCTGACAGACACAGAAATGGTCCTCTCTCACCCCAATGCATCTAAGCAGTATCCAATGCAGACGCTCTTGGTGCTCTGCATTTGCTGTCTCATGATCCGGCATGTCTCCACTCACAATCGAAATCACCCAACAGTAGCCGCCTCGTTGATGCATGCGTATTACGCTCATGCCCGCCTTTTGCTGCAAGATCTGTTTGATGTTCGTCATATATATGTTGTTCAATCACTCTTTATCCTGTCTCTTTATCCACATGGCCACATTGACATGTTCTCTCCTGCACGGACGCGTTCATCACTCTTATCAATGGCGACACGCTTGGCACTTGCGATGGACTTGCATCAGCTAGACGCAAAAGGCAACGGTGACGATTCTGGAGAGAAAGAAAGGATAAGACGTCTCATGTGGATGATACTATGTGCTGATTACTTTGCAGAATGGAACGCATCAGGCAAGAGCGGGCGCATCAACGTCGCAGAATGGCACGTCAATTTCCCTCAACCGTTGCCTAATGAAGAGAATTCACGACGAGTCGAATATCTATCACAGTATTGTCGCATAGTGATGATACGCAAAATGCATTTATTTCGGTCAGCTTACCACATTGTCATGCAATCCCCAAAAGCTCTCGAAAATGCCACGGACGAAATGCTGTTTGAAACCTATATGGGTACTCCAGCGTCATTCCATCTAAAGTTGGAAGCTTTTCGAGAAAAACAGTGGAGCAAAGCTGATATCGAGCCATTACTCTTGTATTCGTTGTACTACGACACCTTGATATCAACACATATATCTTTCCTGCCGGAGCATTTTCTATCCATTTTTGAAGATGATCGACCAACGCGGGAAGCATGCGCGACAGATATCTTCCAGCGAGTGGCATCCAACTCTGTCATACCGTTAAAGCCTATGCCAGACTTCGGATCGTATGCTGTACCCAATACCAAGGATGCAAAACCAGCCTTGCGACCAGATATAGAGTTCCACTGCGTAGTTGGCTGCATCACAGCAGCGAGCCATTACACCCTTATTCTCGAGTTACTAGCGTCACTGGACCCGATCGGATGCCGCCACAACCCTGTCTATGGTGTACTGTTGACATCCCATCTTTACCACATGATCGAGATCAATTGCAACGACGCAGATGTGCAGTTTCTATGTCGAATCAATCTGGTCCGGACACAAAGGCTGCTCCAACACGCACGAAATATGTTTGCCGATCCGGCAATTCTCTATCTCGAGCAAGTATTGCCACGATGGATTTATGCTCCCATGAACGATCCAATACAGCAGCTGCAATCCAAGGCTTCGGACATTGCACAGGCGCTCAAGGAAAGGACAAAGTACTGTGTGCAAGGAGGAAGAAAGTAGACCTTATTGATACCCCATTGTATGTACATATATTGCAAAAAGAAAGAAAGAAAGAAAGGCTGCAGCTTCTATTGAAGAATTTGCGTACGTAGAGTCGGTTCGGTACCAAAATTACATGAATTGTAAAGTGTTGACAAAATGTATAAGTCACAGAGGATACATTCAACTTGGATTTCTATGGTGTTCTTCCATCCTCTAATCTAAGAGAACTCTAAACCGGATGCAGGGGCAAGAAGAGATTATTACAGATATTAGGAATGCTCTAAACAACCTACTACCAAAATATTTATAATTTCTCCTTTATTCTCTTTGACTCGCTCCAGTTTTCTTGATTCGAGAAAAGCATGTAACTTACACCGGGTCATCCATAAGCCCTCCAGCAATGGTTTCTTAAAGAAGCACGCTGCTGGCCCACACTGAACAACAGTGTCCATTAACCTTCTCTCTCTCCCTGTTGGATCTGCTGTTTGCCGTTTTCTCGGCGGTATCCGTTCTTCTCGTTAAAACCAATCCGGGCAAGTGAACGGCTTGCCGTACACTGTCTGTCCAATAGGTTCGTCTGCGAACTGGTTATTTGATGTCTGAGGACTGGTGTAGAACGGAACAAAGAGCATCCCCGCTACCAAATCGACTCGGCAACCAGTTCGTGGGAAAATCTGGGGTGCGCATAAATTATAAAACTTGGAATTCCGATTCAATCGTATTTTTTATTCTTTCATGGTAATTGTTACAGCTTACAAAAAACATGGCTGCCTCTGACGATGCTATTTTGGAGCTTATCTTCAATCCAGGTGAATTTGCTGATGCATTTGTATACAATGAGTATACGGTGAATTAACAAGGTTGTGGGCAGACGCGAGAGAGTTACCCATTGACAGCGTTGCCAGCATTGTCGAAAGTAATCCAAGTAAGAAAAAATTTGGCCATCAATATAAGGGAACCTTTATCTAATCTTTCCTCGTGCACAGCCAAGAAGATTGACGACAAAGTGCTAAAGGAATTACAAAGTCTTGAACGACAAGCAGTGAAACTTGCCGAAGAAGGAAAGTTGGAAGAAGCATTAAAGTTTCTGAACCAATGCATTGAAAAAGAATCCGATTATGCTTCTGCTTATAATAACAGGTAACTGCATAGAAGGAATGTACTGAGAAAACTGATATGCTGAAAAATGAACAAATGTTGCAAGGGCACAAGTCCATCGATTAATGAAAAATCCTGAGCTAGCAACCAAGGACTTGGATGCTGTCATTGAGATTGGTAAAGGACAGGCTGCTATTCTGCGCCAAGCATATACCCAACGCGGCATTATTAAACGACAACAAGGTGACCAACCTGGAGCACAAAAGGACTTTGAGATGGGTGCAAAGTATGGCAACCCTCTGGCTCGGAATATTGCTATCAGCGAAAATCCGTTTGCAAAGATGTGTAACCAAGTAATGATGGAAGTCATGAGTAGAGAAATCAATGTTGGAAGACAATAAAGATCGGCTACATCATCCTGGCTTTAATTTCTCCAAGCTCCTTCTCGAGTTGCTGTCGTTCGCTACGCTCTGTCTCTAATAATCCTTCAAATTCACGTCGAACCTTTTCAATTTCCTCGCTTATCAAGGCCCGTACACTTGGAGAAATGTCAGCCGTTTCATGCTCTGGAACTGGGGCTGCTTGAGGAGGAGGAGGCGGCATGGACCGTCTTGGAGCTGGTGGAGGTGACATTGGTCGGTCCACACTGCTTTTACGTTCGTGACCGGACTCTATGCGAGGAGGTGGAACAGCAGGAATCGTGGGTTGCTGCGACGATGCTTGGCTTGTTGGCCGAGATAAGGAAGGAGTGGCTAAAGAAGGATGTAAGTATTCGTATTTTACAGTGCAATCCCATAGTAGCACTTACGAGGAGGACCACCCTTTACGCCGAACGTCTATCGAGGAGAATTTGTGATCTAAACATCAAACGTTATGTATATAAAGTACAAAATTAATTTACCTTGGGTGGTTTTGCCATGGTTGAGGGTGCTTTCTGCGCATCAGCATCTATACTCGTCCTTTCAGGCTGCTCAGACGCCGGTCGAGGCGGTGCAGCTGGTGGTGGCACTGGTCTTGACGGGCGAGCTGGAGCGTGATGCTCCTCCATGGTTTTGGGAGGAAGATCAGGAGATACGAGCGGGATAGAAGGTACACGAGGTTTGTGACCAGGCTTAGATTCGGTTGCAATCGATGGTGGTCGTCTGTTAGGTATTGGCGGAGATGTGACCGGACGTGGAGGAGGTGCAGTAGCACTACTCTCGGTGCTTGAAGATGTGCGGTTCGACAACAAGGTTGTGGGACGGGTAGAAACAGGCACTGGAGGCGGTTTAGCAAGAGAAGGCGATGTAGGACTATTGTTCGCGTTACTAGAAGCTGCTGCTTCTGGCTTGATGGTTGGCGGCCGGGCCCGGCGCGGTGGAGGGCGCTGTTCCTCTAGTACTTGAACATAGTTGCTTGGAAATACTCCAACAATACCCGATTCATTTTGGCCTTTCCACCAGCCCTGGTTATCCATTTTCTCCAGAATAATAATATATTCACCCCTCATCAATTGCAGCTCGTCTGTGTTATGTCAAATTGTAGTTAATGCTTATATATCCCGTCAATAAAGATTTTACCTTCGTTTTCAGCCTGATAATCATGGATAACCATGGCTGCAGTAAAAATATTTAGAATTGTAAAACGTTATCAGCATAGGGTCACTTTTACCTTTCTTTTGCGATGCAGGCTCTTGACTTTTCGCTTGCGACGTGGCCTGTTCAGGCGGGGAAGACGGCGACGGCTGACATTCTTAATTAGTTATTCTCCATGATGTGTATAATATCTCTGAATTTACCGTCGCCTCCTGATTTTCATCCAACGAAGGCTGCTTTCCAGGCTTCTTGCGAAGACCCATTCCGCCAGCAAGGATGCTTCCAATACCGCCTTGCTTCACACCATAGGCAGCGAGTTTGAATGTGCCTATCAGGAGGGCATACCCCGTGAGTTCTGGAGTAGTACAAATGCAATCTTTGGAATGGACACTGACTTTTGGGCTTTTGTTCAGCGTTCGGTTCATTTTCCTCCATGGTTTCCACGAGCTTCACGTGCTGCAAAGTCGTTTAATAACTATCATGAGACGTGTCGATATATAATATTCTTACCCTAGCTGGAAAAACGCCTGTCTTGCCATTTAAATCGCCCTTCCACCAACCATCTGCGACATTTTGGTCCAAGACGGTGACAATACCATCTTTCCAGAGCGCAAGCTCTTCTGGATCCTGAGGTTCATAATCCTGCAGTACTTTTGCAAGGATCGGCCCTTACCAACACTATGTTAGCAAACGAGCTTTCGTTGCCACCAAACAATTAGCTTACCGTTCTTGCTCTCCGTGCTATCCGTCACTTTTTCAAGAAACTACCGGCGTTTGAGAAAACAGTATCATAATATTATTGAGTTAAACCGTACGTACGTTACTTGGTACCATTCCAAGTGCACCGGTATCTATGTTTTCTGCTATCCACCAGTCGTCGCTTTCTTTACTGGTAATCCTGACAACGTCGCCTGGTTTAAGACTCAATTCATCGTCTTGTCGCGCCGCATATGCATGCGTTGCACGGTATTTTTCGTCTACAAAGGATTTGCTAAGTTTGACATTTTGCATTGGTTCTCCTTTAGTGCATTACCTTTCATGCTCGCACGTTAACAAGAAGAAGCGAGAAGGAACACTTGGAAACAATCGGGCAACTTTAACCGAAACCCCGAATAGACAATGGCGTAGGACATGGTTGCACCAAGGAAAACGTCCGCTGCATAGGCATTATCTCCACGCCTGCCCCGCTTGATGCATATCATTAGATATCCAAATATCTTTATGGATGAATACATTGTCGCCAGAAAGCCACTTGTGGTGAGCACAGTGCATTTGTTTATGCAACACGAAATGAAGATAGCATTGCGAGCAAGCAATAGTTCACATTGGCCTAGTTGACGTAATATATAATAAGGTAATGGTGTTTCTGTGAGCATAACAGAAACTATCTTTTGTTCAGCGTTCAATACTCCAGCTGTAAGAAATTATCTCGAGACGAAGGATTCGAGGATTAAAAAGAGCGCTTTGTGAGGAAGATGAAGACAATACTGTCTAGGACGCATGCTCCTAGTATTAACTAGATGTTCCAAGTGTTTTACGTTCTTCTCTCCACTACACTACTCATTAATGTACTACGTAAGTCCACCACAATTCATTTCCTTCAGCAGCCAAACAAATGCTCCATCCCCATTTTGAAAGAAAGCAGTGCTACCTACAATAACTCTCGGAACAGATAAAAAATATACAAGTATGAAATTTGGTAGCCAGATATTTAATAATAATTGTTTATTATTATCTTTATTATTATGTATTTCAAAATGTAAGAAGCATTCAATACAAGGATTTGCGTTTCGAAGTGGTATGACAAGGAAGCATCAGATAGGATTTATTTTGTAGCGAAGTACATTAGGGATAAAATACATAAGGACGGAGACAGTTTAGAGGACACCAGCGCCACCGTTGATGACTTCAGAGGCCGTTCCTGCGGCATCCTTGACTTCAGGGGCATCGACAGATACATCAGCACGCTTGCCAAGGTTACCAGCAGCGCCCTCAACGTTGCTGACAGCTCCTCCAGCGACCTTCTTGACTTCGCCAACAGCACCTGCAGCAGTGTTTTCAACGTTGTCAACAAGTTCAGCGACCAAGCGCTTGGCGACGTTTCCAGCAACGTTCTCGACCTTGTCAGTGGCACCAGAAGCAGTGTTTTCGACGGCGGGGACAGCCTTGCCAGCAACGTTCTTGACCTTGTCAGTGGCACCAGAAGCAGTGTTTTCGACGGCGGGGACAGCCTTGCCAGCAACGTTCTTGACCTTGTCAGTGGCACCAGAAGCAACGTTTTCAACAGCAGGGACAGCGTTAGAGACAGTGCCCTTGACCTTGTCTACAACACCGGTAGCGGTTTTCTTGACACCATCGACAATGTCGTTGACGTTTACGGAAGCGTCAACG